>NW_019242055.1:49622-64643 GCF_002742605.1 Olea europaea var. sylvestris | reverse complement strand
CTATAGCCGCCGTCGCTGCCACTACCACCAGCACCAAACCCACAACCACTACCACCTTCGCAACCATCTCTTCCACTTCCAATTGGAACCTAAATTAAAATCAAAACCAAATCCAAATCTTTCGTCTGTAATGATTTCGGCAAGAGTTGAGAAATCTCGATGGTAAAAGTGGCCAGAAAGTTGAGTTAAGGACAAGATCCATTGGGAATTCAAAAATATTGGTTGGAAAGTGAAAAGACCAACGCGTACTTACCAAGTTTCTGGGCCGAAACCATTTTAAAGACGTGAACGACTGAAGGATGAAACATTTTCTTCTTTAAAAAGGTCTTTGTTTTGTTTTGTTTTGCTTTTTGTTTTTTGTTTTTTTAATGACGGGAGAACTCGCAATCGCTACCCTTCGAATGCGCACTGGATAAACACTCGGGCTGACGCAATAGCCTGCAAATCATGACAGTTAGGTAAAGTGCACTAGGCAAGTCCTATGCGATAAGCTCGATTGAAGAAGTTTTGGTAGGAGAAATCAAGCTCGTGATTAAAGACCTTCGCACTAACTTACTCCACCAACTCGGCCACCCCATAAGGGACTTAAAAAGGTCTTTGTTTTGTATTACAAATATAGGTCTAGAGAAAAAGGACTCTGTCATGAAATTTATGCTAGAAAAAAGGTATTTCTTTAGGTTGATGTGGTCTCACATCTTAACTTTTTGGAGTAGTCCAACATGGATTGTGAATTGACTTGTATTGAAGAGGAAATGGGTAGAGAAGGTGACGATGAAGGTGTAGCAGCGAGTGGTGGTGATTGTGGACGAAGCCGATAGTGTGATGGGTTGATTTGGTTTTGTTTAGGGGTGGGCAGGAAATGGTCGTAGGGTGCAAGAGTCCTGCTCTTTATTATTATTATTATTATTATTATTATTATTTTGGTATTTTTTTTTAATTTTTTTGTTTATTTATTTAATATGATAGTTCTAAAGTAATGTTTTACCCCTTTTAATTGGACAAAATTTTATTTTCTTGGTCAACTAAAGATAAAATGGATGGTTTCCATCTTTTTAGACCTCAGGTACTAATTTTTCAAAGGTTAGGGATCGTTCGTGCCACGAATTGAAAGTTAAGGTAAAGTATGCAGAAAAAGTTGAAGGTTTGGGACCACTATTGCAATTTTTCCTTAACTTTATGAGAAAAAAAATAATTCTTGAAATTAATTAAATATACATATATAGAACATGGTTTTTCTATACTTCTAGGACCTGAGTGGTCGCATCTCTCGTATGGCCATTGAGCCATCCATGCAACTAGTATACACATATATCATGCCCGTCTTAAAGTTGATCTAGAACCTCACCGACTCGGAGCCCAACTAATGGCAAGCTTGATTTTCCTCAAAGGTAAAAGATTGTGTAAATCATTAGGTGAATGTAGCATGGTTCTTCGGTGAATCTCTAAGCGCTATTCATTTATCCACTACTCATTTCTATCTAATTACAAATTAAACCATTCAATCCGATAATTAAACTCTAATATGATTTCAATCACAAAATTGCATTTTAATTAGATTTCAATTTAGTAACTAAACATTAATTGGATTTTAATTAAGGCAGCTTTGTCCAATTCCAATTATGAAAATCGATAACAAAACAATTAATAAATGATGATTATCACAAGTAATCATTAGTTATTGACATATAATACTCCCTCATTCTCAATTATATAGGTTGGTTTTCTTTTTTCTCATGTTCCAAATATATAGGCATGTTTCTTAATTTAGGATATCTTGTTTTATTCCTTTTCCAATATACCCTTATTCAATTTTCCCCACTTAATACGCCAATTTCTTGAAATCATCCAAATACACATTTTTCCCACTTCTTGGAAATATGGAACAACTCTCATTTGTTCTTGTTTAAATTAAATCATTCAAATTTTTTACTAATTCCTACAATAATTTACTACTACATACTGAAAATTAAGTAGGGGTAAATTAGGAAAGATCTTGACAAAAAATAATTTTTCAATGACATTAAAGAAGATTTCTTAATCCATGTGAAAAACGAAACAAGCCTATATAATTGGGACGGAAGGAGTAAATAAAATATTAGCGAAGTAAATAACCATCGTCTATTGATTACCACGTCATCAACTTTTTGTCGGTGAAAGTGACAAAATTGGATTGAGTTACCAACTTGAAATCAAATAATTGGATTGAGATGCCAAATTGAAATCACCCAGTGTAGTTGTCCTATTGAACAAAATTGAAGTTAATCATGTACAATAACCAGATAAAACCCTACATAAGAAAGAACATTAGACAACATTGGAATTAGAAAAAATTTAAGATAGACCAAATGAAACCCTACTCGAAAACGAACAAACAAAAGACGGTGAAATTAGATAGATAATCGACAGACGAAATGAAACCCTAAGCAGAAATTCATGTTCCTGCTTCAAGAGGTCAAAGATGCCTTTTACTTTTCCTAGTCCCCTATTTTGAGGGTTGCAAGTTTGAATATCTCATCTTCTTTGTCATCATCACCTTCTTGCAGAGTGTTAAGTGCTAATTTTGCCACCACTTGCTCTGCAATCTTCTTCCTTCTATACACATTCATTGTCTCAAAAACCTTTCCATTAACGTGAACTTTCGACTTGAAGAGTATTGGATTTGTCGATACTTTCTCCGTCTCGTATGTGGGCAAAGGGAGCAACTTTCTTTGAAGGTATTCTTGTAACTCATTCTTATGATTCGCTAGATGCTTCAAATGAATTAAGGAGACAGATTTTTTGAGTGTTGAGTATATTTTCGATGGAGGGCTTTAATAGGGTGGCTTTAATTAGAAGTATTTGGAACGTTTTGCATTAAACAAATTTGTCATTTAATTCTTACCTCTTCGTCTTTCTCGCTGAGTATTGTTGTTGATGAATGTTATTTAATTCACTGGAATTACAACCCCAATCTTGTTGGCACTAATGTAGCATTAAATTTCACCTATCATTTAATATCACATTAGCACTATCTATACTGTTTAATTTCACCTATCGTTTCATGTCATATTAACGCCTAGATTGGAAATGCAACCCTAATGGGGCCGAACCCAAGTCTGCAAGTTGTATAATCAACATCCAATGTGGCAAACTTCTAAATTTTATTTTAAACCAAAAGTATTATTCACGTGTTTTTCCCAAAAAAACCTAACATTTCATCTTCCTAATAATACCATAAAGAATGGATCTACATAATACAATTTTATTTCTCTCTCTCACCTTCGCCACCACCGCATTCCGACAATGGCACCAAGAATTGGTCTCAGATTGCTCGTTAAATTGGCATTCAAAGAATAAGTGGTGAATAGTTTCAAGACCTTCATAGCGAAAATTCAACACTACACTCCTACAATGACACCACATTCTCCACTTTTAAAGGGTAAAATCCCACATCGAATACAAACGAAAAACAGACCAATTTATAAGGTTTTAGGCCACACCTCTTAATAAGGTTGATCTTTTCAGATGAAATATCAAATCTTTATATGATATTAGAGCACATTATGCTCCAACGAGCAATTCACTTCGATTAAAACTAAAAAATGAGTACACGAATTTTAAGATTGATCTACTCAAATCAGCCATCATCATGCGAGAGCATGTTAAAGGATAAAAATTTACATCAAATAAAGATGAAAACATAAATTAACTTATAATGTTTTAAGTTACTCCTCATAGTAAGGCTGGCATTTTAAGATAAAACTTTAAAGTCATTATAAGTTGGTCTATATTTCCATCTTTATTCGATATGCGATTAACTGCACTCAGTTTGTTATGAATGATGTCCTCATTGATGATAAATCCACCAGTATGCAATCTTTGAAGCCTTCCAATTGCACTGTTGTAAACAATTTTACATAATTGTCACTTTAAAAGTATTTATGTCATGCTAGTTAGATAATTCAAACTCCCATTTTAAAGCAAAGGACTATATTCACACCACAATTTTTATTTCTTACTCTATATATTAATTATATTTAAAATTCTTAATTTTTACTCATTATAACACTTATATCCCTAACGACTTTTATTTAAAAATCTTAATTTTTACTAATTATAACACTTATGTCCCTAATGACTTTCATATCATTCTTATCCTCAAAATTTTCATTAATTAATTCATTTTATATTTGATAACAGTATTATGTCTAAAAATAGTTGAAATGGTGTAAAATAATAAATTTTTAAAAAAAAAATAAATAATAATTAAGAAAAAATATTTTTACCTCATGTTAAAGCATGTAAATAAAATATTTTAATACAAATTATCATCAACGACGAGACGTACTAATTAATGTAAGATTGAAAATAAGAATTCGATGGAAGAAAATAAAATAAAAAATTGTCAAATGAGCAAAAATTGAGGAACTTAACTACAATTAAAATGTGGCTTATCAAATAAAAATTGTGATAACAATATAACAAAAAAAAAATCCGGTAAAAAGATTATTCTACCCTTGTATTTAAATAAACAATATATATATATATATATATATAGAGAGAGAGAGAGAGAGAGAGAGAGAGAGAGAGAGAGAGAACAGAAACAAACAGTAAAAGAACACACACACACACACAAAGGATAGATTACTTTCTCGCTTTTATCATCCCCCTCCATCCATCCCGTAACTGCAATAACACAATCTTTTCTTAGAAAATTCAAAGTGTAGGCATTTGGGACATTCTGATGATACGCATATCGAAGGGAAGGCCTAATTGTACCATCGTATCAGAGGTTATGCTTTTTTGAGTTATTCAAAAAAAAAAAAAACAAAAAAATGTTAAACCCTAACATTAAGGGTCCCCCACCACTCCTGTCCTGGAGCATCGTGAGGGAGTTAAATTGTAGGTTATGCCTCCAAGGATATAGGGTGGAAGGGTGCTTGTACACTTGCACTTACCCAAAAGCCAAATCCATATTTCAGGATTCGAACTCTTGACGCAGCAGCCTCAAGCAAAGTTGGATTTCTCCACCCTCCCCTTTTACCACTTGGAAATGTGCCTGGGGGCGCTCTTTTGAGTTATTCACCAGTCCATTTGCTGGTTGTTTGTATAGCACAGATCTTTTCTCTTTTTCCATTCAAATCATTTTCATAATAGTGTCAAAGTGGTTTGATATAATATTATTTTATTATTTAAAATATTTCGAAATTTTGACAGCGTAATTGCGACCATGTGAGTTGGATATGAGTTTAGGATATTAGAAGTATGGTTGGTTGGGTTTCTACAGCAACATTATGAAAATAAGTAATATGAATAGTACTTTTAGAACGTAAAATTATGAAGGGTAATTGGTACAAAACATTCCTACTTTACATTTTTTGATATTTCCACCCCTATCTTTCACCTTTCATTGCGCATAATGTCATTTTTATCTATTTTTGACGATTTTACCCTTCTATTTAAATAAAACATAAACAAAAGAAAAGAAAAGAAAAACAATGAACTAATTGCAACCAAAGTTCCAAAATTTGAAAAAATTACAAATGAATTAAAAATATATTCTTAAAAAAAAAACCTTTATTGTTACTTGTCATCAGAATTTCAAATAAAATTATAAAAACTTTACAAATTCAAAAGATTGCACACATACATTGCTGTCGCCTGTCTTTTTTCTCATCACTAGAAGTTCCTAATAAACCTAAAATTCAAAATTTTGGAACCAGAAATAATTAAAGCAAATGAGAGAAGATTCTAAGAGAAGCGGTGGCGGAGAACTAGTGGCTCCCTCGCCGACATCCTCAGAAGATCAAAAGTCCTCAGCTGGATCTACCGCCTTCGATAAGAAAGTCATTATAAAGAGCGTCAACATAAAAGAGGATATTCAGAGAGAAGCTGTTGACATTGCCATAGCTGTAAATTGTTTTCATTTCACTCAAAATAAGCAAAACTCACTAATATTCCCCCTAGTGTTTTTTTTTAATTTTTTTTTAATGTTGATTTTCGTTTCTTGAAAAGCATTGTTTTTACATATAGAATCATAGATTCACATATATAATTTATTGAAATTTATCAAAATTTCAATGCTCTCCAATTTGGTGGGTTAAGAATAAAGATTTTTTCTCATTTTTTTATTTTTTTATTTTTTTATGTTGATTTCCATTTCTTGTAATGCATTGTTTTTATTTCAATGCTCTCCAATTTGGTGGGTTAAGAATAAAGTTTTTTTTTATTTTTTATTTTTAGTTTCAATTCTTAAGAATATATCTTTAACTCATTTGTAATTTTTTGAGAATTTGGGACTTTGGTTGCAATTGGTTCATTGTTTTTCTTTTCTTTTGTTTTAAATAGAAACGTAAAATCGTCAAAAATAAATGAAAAAGACTTTTTGCGCAATGCAAGGTGGAAGGTACGGTGAAAATGTCGAGAAAGGTATAGATGTTTTGTACAATAACATTGAAAAGTATGGACATTTTGCGATAATTACCCAAACTATGAATGGTACTGTTGTACTTTCAAGATATAACCAAGTCTCTTGCATAATTTCCTCATTGGACTGCTAGTTGAGCGTCTAATGATAATTTAATAATTATAGCATTTTTTTAGTTCTATTATTTCAAATCTAAAATTTTTCATGGGTTTCATCGAAAATGTATCTTTAATGTAGCTACTGCCTACTTCCTTTTAATTGTAAGTAAACATTTTTATACTTAGAGGTTCTTCTAGGTATTACCTGTTACATTTTACATAAAATCAATCAGTATTTTTTCGGTAAATAATCAATACATAAGATAAGTCTCTCCACATCTAATCTTCATTCTATAAGCTAGAAAGAATCCATACACAAGATCTAGTCCCTTTACACAGATCTTTCTACTATTCTACCTGTGAAGATCAACCAAAAAAAAATAAAAATAAATGAATAAATAGACATCTTCTGCGAATCCAAGAAGTACAAAAAGTCGATTATTTTATACAATGGTTGTGTCTCGTGGTGCACATACATGCAATGCTATGTATTTTAAGGACCATGGGAGGCATGTTCCAAGAGATTGATCAACTGCAATCTGAATAAACGTGCACGGTTCTTAGCTTATGATCTTTCCAAAGATTTACCGACTATAATTTCTCAATATCATGAAGCTTGTCGATGATCATTGTATGGTAGATGAGACAGTAGGGATTCATCTGAAAAATCATTCATTGGCATCTGTCATTTCTATTGATGGTTGGCATTCTTTGAAGGTCTATGTTGTTGGATGACTAAAACTGAACCACTATCGTCATAGTCTGAAGAAGCTAACAAATCCCCTACTTTACCAAGCTCAGGGCATTCTTCCCAATCATTCATACCTGTTGTTAAAATAGAGTGATCTCGACCACCTTTTCCAACGATGAACAATGAATACATGTCTGCCATGTCCCTTAGAGCACACAATGTATCGGCACCATTTTCCACTTGCTTCTCTACATATCCCACTTGACCTGTCGTTACATACCTATAAATGACAATTAAACGGCACATTTTGATGATTATTATAATAATTATAATTTGAAGCACTTCTAATCCTAGTATGATGCAAATGAAAGGAAAACACACTTGTTAAGACATTAAAATATGATGCCTTGCCCTACCTGTTGTAGAAGTCGGTCAGGACAGCGCTGTCTAAGTTGCTTTCTGTCTCGTGATCTGATATTGCCATCAAAACATCCTCTTTGTTCTGGGTAATATTGACGCCCATAGTTTGCATTCTTGCAGATGTATGGAGGAACCTAATAATTGTGAGGTTTATGTGATGATGCATTCCAAGTCTTCCACTGAATCCCAATGCCTCACGATCATCTGGTCCAACAAAAAATAGAGTAGCAACATGTTGCAAAGATTCAGAACTAGACGTATATGAGCCACCAGCTGTGAGTCCACGATCAATGAGAATGGCAACTGAACAGAGGCGTATCGAACCCCTTTTTGATTAGTAATTCTTACACCCTCCTTGCCACTTTCCAGCTTTCCATCTTTCAATTCTCTGGTGTTTGTGGAAAGGGAGGATAATAATAGAAGCTCTTATCTCGTTAGCATAGTCGCATACATCCGCATACATGGTTGCATAGGAAGAAACAACTTTGACTTGATGAATCATCACTCCGCTCTCAGCACGGAAGATATCCACTGCCTCATTGATTTCCACGACATCATTACCGCCATAGTCATCATCATCACTAATCGCGTCTTCTTCTTTTTTATTATACATTAAATTTGTTTTGCTTTTCTCAGGGAGCTCAATAAGGTGCATTAAATATGGACTTACATATACATTTTTAGACCCCTTTGATGCTGCAATCAGTCCTACCATGGTAGCCACAGGGTGAGGACCATGCACACAGGCTATTAGTCGCAACTTACTCTCTGGATTTTGTGATTCAAAAGCTATATGCCTGTAATCAAGGATATAACTTTTTCTTTATGTAAGCTATTAAAGGCCCCCAAATCAAAGAATGGATTACCACCGCTGCCATCATCAAATTATAGAATGTGTTGCTGGACATGACCTGCATCGACAATTCTACATCTAGAATTTAAGTTACTTAACAATGGGAGGATCATTGCAAAGGAGACGTTATCTGTAATCAATTCAGGATTTTGTTAAAATTAAGGACACTATTGATATTGATGCATGGAAACACGAGACTAGAGACAGTCTCCAAAACTATTTGTTGGTTTACATTCTGTCATCTTGCAAGGAAAAAAAATTTGAAAGTAAAACGCGATGAAATGTGATGTTGGCATAGAACTCATGATTTAAATGAACATTCCCTACAATAAGCATTCAAGATCAGGAAAAAAATGGGCACTTACCTTATTCTCTAAGCCAATGGTCAAAGTAAGCAAGTCAACATGGCCCTTCAAATTCATTAAGAAAGCAAGAAGAACCCCTTCATTTAGTGGAATTTTTAGGTGAACACAAGCAGGAAGTGTTCCAGTAATTTTTCCACCAATGCTCGACAAGATAACTATGAAAACAATGGCAAAGTTAAGGAAACTGTTTATAAAAGTAACATCTGCCCTGAATCCAGAGTAGCCAAAGTAGATTGGGAGTATGAAGTTGTGAAGTGAGTATGAGAGTTTGATCATGAGCGTCCAAGCAGCTTCGCCGCCTCTAGGAAACATTGATCCAATGATTAGACAAGCTATTATGCTGCTGAAACCCATAGTTTCAAGTGTTGTAGCAGCAACAATAACAATTGCCAGAAGACCAAAGAATTCAATATTTTTGAGATATTTCTGATTTCTATTCCTCTGGTTCAGCCAATTTGCAACGTACATGTTGAGAACTATTACTGCTACAACAATAAGGAAGTAGACAATGCCCAGCATAATCCATAGGAAGAAGTCGTATTTATGTTTGTTTCTTGAAATTATAATAAATAAAAATACAGCACAGACATCACCAATCAATGAGGAAGATACAGCCAGCCGCCCAATATCTGAACTCACAAACTTGAGTTCAGCTGCCAAACGAACCACAATAGGAGATGCTGTGTTAGCCAAAATCACGGCTACCGTTAAGGCCATCATGACTGTAGAACCATGTGCTTCAGTCTGTTCGTATATAAATGAGGTAACAGCTACGGCAAAGATTGTACATACAAAGCTGCTTCCTCCAGCAATAATGCTTGCAACACGCAAGTTCCGTTTTAGATAAGGAAAATCCATCTCAAGTCCAATCAGAAACATGATGATGATTCTAGCATATAGTGCCATGGTTTCATAGTAATCTATAGCAAAATTTTGAAAGAAGAACTTTTTTACTTTATCAATATGTGACAACCCAGAAGGGCCTAGCACGAATCCTGCCTGAGTTTAGAAGCCAATGCAAAATAAACAAAAGCGAAAAGGAAGAAAGTGTACATACAAATACAACAATCTTTCATATCTTCAGTTCAAATACAACAAGTTCAGATTATTTTGTCACAAGGAAAGAGATGCTAGCTGACAATGCAAATATTAGAAAAAGAAAATACATGAATTTGACTTTGGATTTTTACATGCCTCATCAATGTTAAGATTTAACGCATTCTCGTTTTTTCTTTTAATTTCTCGATTTTCTCTTCATTAAACATCTCGAATAATCTTGCATGATTCATTCAGGACTTAATTGTTTCTTCTCAACATACAAATAGCATTCGTTCAGTAAAATACCACAGAACATTCACCAGAAAAGTTGCGGGTCCTGGCTATCCATACAAGAATTTGAGCGACGGGTCCTGGTTGGCCTAAGGGCTTGAGCAAAAGCTGAAAAAAGTGGGAGATCACAAGAAGGCATGAACCTGGGTGCCCATTGTAAGAACCGGATTGAATAATTCCCCACTGGGGCAGTCCATACGTATCGGATCATCCATTATTTCTTCGATGGAATTAAACACGAAGATAAATCCAGAAACAGATCAAATCAAGGTATATCAACGACTACCCCAGATAAAAAAATCATGATGGGAGGTTGAATAAGGGTACAAGAGGATGGTAAAAAGCTGAAAATAATAGCCTACCTTCCCTCACCCACCCTCTCCGCCCTTGAACTTTCTGTAAGATTTTCTCTACACTATTTTGCGTTGCTACTGTCATATGGGTTTGCCGAAAAGGGAGAAGGTAGAGCAAATGGAAGTTTTGCTCATCTTCCCAATTCCCATATCTTTGTTTAGCAATGGAGGGCCGTGGATGAGGGAAACTACCCATTTTCCAGAGAACATTTGGAGTACGTTTGGCTATGGCGCTAAGCTAGAAATAAAAAATAAAAATAAAAATAAAAATAATAAAATTGTAATTGTTTCCAAATATCTTTGGCAAAATAGTAGTAAAGGTACCCAGTTTATAAACCATATTGCACTTTAGTCCCCAACCTTCAAAAAAGGAGCTATTACGTCTCTAACATTTTAATTTGATAGCACTAGGTCCACATGGGATGATTATATACATATTCAATTGATTGGTAAGAGAAATTATAACTTTTAGTATCATAGTTTGCCTCACTATGCTTGATAAAATTTTTTACAGACAATAAGTTGGGAGGCATATCAAATGTATAAATAATAAACGGATAAAAATCGTGGCATCTACGTAATCTATGAATAAATATGATGTTTGATCAATTTATAAGTTTGAAAAAGTTATGACAAACAAACACTTTAAAATCATTTTAAAATTTATTAAATGTATACTAAAAAGATAACTACATTAATAGACTGACTTTGGAGTCATTTAGTAGGGCTTTTAAAAAGTTAAGAACTTTTTTTAAATAAATTTGAATAATTGTTTAAAAATGATTTTTCTGATTAGAAAAATGTTTAGAAAAAATTACTTGAAACTCTTCTATAAGAAGTCGAAGTAAAAGCAAAATCTCTACCAAATGAGCCATGTGTATTGAATAAATACATAAAATTGAATGCATGTAGATAAAATAAATAGTTATAATTGAGGGTGAACACGATTCAGTTTGAACAATTTAAAATAATTTTTCAAACAAAATCATTTAAAAAGATTTGAAAGAATTTCAAATCAAACTAAACCACTTGAATTTCTAAATCAAACTAATTCAAACCACCTCCCTTTTTTATTATTTTGTTTGATTTAAAATCACGGTCTAAGAAGGAAAAATTTATTGTATATCAAATAAGCTTAATTATAAATATTAGTCTAAAATTTCAAGTTAAAGTATAAATGATATCTTTAAAAATATTACAAATCAAAGTTCTATAATTCTAATCATTATAATACAACAACATGATAGAAATATCTTAACATTTTAATA
Organism: Olea europaea var. sylvestris; assembly: GCF_002742605.1. Classification (NCBI taxonomy): domain Eukaryota; kingdom Viridiplantae; phylum Streptophyta; class Magnoliopsida; order Lamiales; family Oleaceae; genus Olea; species Olea europaea. The sequence goes on along the minus strand of NW_019242055.1, from coordinate 52,860 downwards.
GATAATAATTAGTGCAATATCTGCAACTGTAACATATGATTCATTCTCTCCGTAAAGATAAAATGGATAGAAATATCAAATAAAATAATAACTTCTATAACTTTTTGTGAATCATTCAATTCTTATATCTCATCTAAATATTGACGAAGCACTATAAATTGTTTGTTATTATGTAACCAATTTTTAGAACAAATCACCAACTCAACTATATTTGCATTCAATAAATTCATGAAGGAATCAAGAATCTGACCATTAGTAAAGAGTGCAAACCTAGAAATATTGGTGGATATTGTATTGCTAACACGTCTTTATCAATTTGAGGGATAACCTTGTATTTATTTGCATTCAATTTTCACCAAAGTAAAAATGACCTTTTAAGCAATCCACCAAGTCACTTCAACAACTACAGTAAAATTTAAAAACTAAGTTAAAATGTGAATAATTAATTGATTGGCTTGACCAAGAAATTGAGATGCAAATAAAATGTTGTCACTATAAATTTAAGGGGGTCCAGCACAAATTAGAACAAAACAATAATAAAATATAGCAAATAAATACCAAACAATAAAAAAAAATCTGGATAAACTGACATGAAAATTTAGGTGAAATTCAAGAAAATTATTCGTAGAAGGAAAAAATATGTTTGAATTATAAGTTAGATTTAATTGTCTACTCAATTTGTAATGGACAGTTGATGAATATGGTTCAACAGCAATTGTTTAACATTTCATCTAATTTGAGGGTTTCATATTCTCAGTTTGTGATGACTAATGTGTTATTGATTATAATTAATTTAAGTAATTGGAATGGGAAATTGTCATTAGATATTAAGTTTAAGTGAATTATGTTTAATATGGATGCATCTTTTTAACTATGATTATTTAGTTTTAATTGGGTTGAATATAATTTAAATAATTCATATTCATTTTTTTTAAGTAAATGGTTTGTCTGTTTAAAACAATTTGTGAAGATTGAAACCTACACCAAATAACTTCGTGTTGACATATTGTTGACTTCATGTTTTGATTATAACAAATAAATTGCTTTTATCTCTAATAATTGAATTCAAGCCATTATAGTTATTGTTGCTAAGTTGATCAATTGAAAACAAAAGAGCTCGCTATCAAAAGACTCGCAATTGATGTTCAATGAAAATCGAGATGGAAGCCGAGAATTCACGTCAAATTGATCAAAGACAAGTACTTCAACAGTGAAATATTGAAAATATTAGACTTAGATTTTTTGGATTCATGTGTAAAGGTAAAATGCTTTAATCCTCAGCAATGAATCATTAGAAGTTCATGATGAATTTTTATGCACGAGAAAAATTATTTCTTAAAAATGCTTGCATAGTAAAAATTATTTTTCAAAAAGTAAGAATCTCAACTTAATATTCAAACTTCTTACAAATGTCACTTACCTTGAAAAATTAAGTGAAAATGCCCTTCAAAAGTCTGCATTTTTTTTAAAACAATCAAAGAAGAAAAAATTCGAAAAAACATTGCCCAAGCAGATGTCTGGTTGACCTAGCGAACGTCCAATTCGTCCAACAGTCAAATTTTTAACTGTTCTAAATTCTGACGCACAACGGATAGTTCAGTGTCCGATTCAAAAGCGGACGTCTGATTGAGTTGTCTGGTTGATCATAACTTTTGGCGTTTTAACTGCTATAAATACTACCTCACTTTGTATTCTATTGAACACTTTTGAGAGCATTAAAGTGAGATACTCTTAAACCAAATCATTGAATATACATTTTATTTATCTTTATCAAATCATTTATTTCTGAAAAACTTTTGATTGAATTAATTTTTGAAAATCATTCTATATTTATTGAGAGAGAAGTTTCAAATTGTAAAATTACACTCTTTACATTTTGTGGATCATATTGATGTCCGATAAAGCTCAATATTGTATAAAGATAAATGTTCATTGATCGTAAGTCACCAAAAGCATTGTAAAGAATTAGATTGCACCATAAATCAATCATTATAGTGAAAAGGCCTTGATCGTGACTGAGAACTAAGTAACGGAGGACTAGATCGTCGGTTGGGATTGAATCTCCACAATTATATTGTTTGCACACTCCCTTATTACTTGTTGCCTTCGTATTTGTGCATATATGTTTGATTAACTAGTTGGTTATCGAATTTGCTTAAGTTTAGATTTATCTTCGAAAAGATTTTTGATAACAAATTCATCACTCTTTTGGTTAACTATTAAGGGATCATCACTTTGAATCAGTTTGATTCGTTTCAAAATTAAAACGTTGACATAATCACGTCGATCCAAACCAATAGTTTCGTTTCAGTTATGCGGTTTGACGTTTTCATTATTCACCCTAGTTAAACTTTAAATCATTATGATTAATTTATTACTTTTAAATAACAAATGGCCACACAACTTTGAGTCATTAGTTTAAATAGTTTATCATGTTTTAGCATATTGTATAGATGAGATAACATTATCAGGCCCCTGTTTGACAATTATAATTTTCAAATTCTCTATTTATTTATTTTTACATATTTATTTTTAACTATATATTTACACAATAAAATATTTTGTACATAAATTTAAAAATTTTAAATTATTTATTTTACTAGAAGAAATTGTCCAGAAGTAATTTCAGAAGATGAGTTGGAGAGAATTAGAGAAATGATTGGATGAAAAGTTGACTGTATTTTAAACTGTTCAAATAGAGTATCATGTAGTATTATGAAAATCATTATGTAAGTTTTGATGTAAATGTAGTATTATTAAAATATTTTTTTTCTATTTTTTAACCATACATATCTTAAAAATCATTATTCAAATTTTTTTTTTTCCCAAAATATGATTGTCAAACAGGGCCAGACCGATAAAGTTAGACGGAGATTCACCTTACATTCAAAAGAATAAATAAGTAATGTTTGGTAATAATATAATCGATTATATTATTCTAAATGGTTCGACAATAGTAAAGTCGAAGATATTAATCCGTTGATCAAATAATTAAACTGTAACTGGATTAAATACTCGTGAATGCACTATTTGAATATAAAGTTTAAATTCAATTAATTTACATATGGATAAAGATATTTGTACTCACACATTTGTACAAAATGTTTTACTCACTCTCACATACATTTGGGCTCCACATGAAATAAAAAATGTTAACATGTGACTCCCACTCTCCCACTGTGAGTGTAAGTAAATCATCTTGTACAAAAGTGTACGCACTCTCTTTTATATACATGAG
>NW_019242055.1:21864-49562 GCF_002742605.1 Olea europaea var. sylvestris | reverse complement strand
TAGATGCAATCAATCAACATATAAGTCCATGTATGGAAGGAATTTTTTAGAATAGATTTTGTGAGATGTGATTTTTTATTTTTATTATTTTTATTTTTATAAGATGTGGTTAAAGAGTAAATAAAAGTTATTGATAATTTGATATCCGCATGTAAAATTATTTTTCTGGGAGAATGTATGATTGAAAACAAATTTGAGAAAAATATGTTTTAAAAAATAGGGACCAAAAATGGACTAAAATTTACATATTTGTATGGAGATTGATCAATGTTCCGCATTATATCACCATGTGCATCGTTATCAATGACCATTTAGTTATTGCTCGCACGGAAGATTGGTGATACTTTAGTTCGTACTTTTTTCCTATTACTTATAAGTAATTTGTGACTACTCGAGATTTTGCCCAAATATTTTTCAATTTATTACATAAAAATGCTACATTGACAGTCGAAAATATAAATCTTGTTGATGAGTTTCATATCTCGTAGCTCACCATCATATCTCTCCTCATTTAAAAGTTAGCACCAACCCTTCTATTACAAATAATCTCTTTCAATTTTTTAAATTTTATTATGTTTTAGTTTGAAACCAAAAAATTGTGTATAAAGTTCGATAAATTTTCAACGTATGGTTATTTATTTATTTATTAGTCTAAAAAAATTTAAAATAACGTTAAGAATAGGACAACCTTTATTACATCAAGACTTCGTCTCGATACGCGTAGATTTGTAAAGCTTGAAACTTGACCTCCATGCCCTACCACATCGTAAGTGTGATAAATTCTCCACCGATCACGATATTTGATTTCTAAGCAGACATTTTGCACCAGTTTGCACAAAATTTACAGATTTCAAAATTTTCCAGTTAGCTTGGAGTTGCTGACAAATTTGGACGTAAATATGCTGGGGCTATGTGAGTTATGAGCAAAATTGGAATTGTACCATTTGATTGTTAAGCATACTGATTTTGTACCAAGAACTGCATGTAAATATTAACAATGTCACACAATTAGGAGTTTAAAACTTGTTATCTTATTCATGATCCATGCTGAAAAATTCCATAGTGGTCACCAGTGCGACGGCTTGATCAAGAAAGAAGAATATAGGAAAAAGAAAATAAGTTACAAAAAAGAAAGTAGCCTATCTACACCAGCACAGATAAACTGACATTGGCTGGCTGATATTTGTACAATACAAGAAAGGAAAAATTCATTAGTAGACTTCCACATTCCATTGCTCTGCCTTTTTCAACTGCTTTTTATATTCTATCCAGTCAATACCTATAAAAGCAGAACAAGAAAACGTTATCACGCTTCTGACTTAAGTATGGGAGACGCTTATTTGTTTTGCAAACACTTATAAGGAAGGAGGCAACTGACTGACGCCAAAATTATATCAAACAGCTAGTAAAGAAATATAGGGTACTAAATTTACCATCTTTAGCAGCCAATGAAACCATTATGTCGTCAATTCCCTTTTCCATGCCCTTCAGTCCACACATGTAGACAAAGGTGTTGTCTTTCTTGAGCAATTCCCATAGTTCTTCGGCATATTGAGCCATCCGAGTCTGGATGTACATTTTCTCACCTTTCTCATTGGTTTGTTCTCGGCTAACAGCAAAGTCCAACCTAAAGTTATCCGGATACTTTTCCTTCATTTTCTCAAATTCCTGCCCACCATACCATATGATCAGTCTAGTGTTCTTTATAGGAATGGATGGTAATCACAGAGGAAATTATAAAAATTGTCATGAAATTGTTAATCTCTATACCATTTACAATCATAAACACTCAATTGTGTTTTTCATTTAGTTTTGCCACCAAGCGGTTGTAGCACGTAGCATGGATGTGGGAAATCAGTGATGTTTACCTCTTTGTAGAGCAATGAGCTGCTTGTGGGAACACCCAAGAAAAGCCATGCCAAACCATTGAACTATAAAAAAAAAAAAAAAATGCCAACCATTTTAAATTAAATTTTAAAAAAAGATCACCCATGCATACATTAATGAAGAGATATCAATGGATTAGGGACTACCTTGTAGTCGTCATGTTTCTCAAAGAACATTTTCCACAAGAATCCACGGAAAGGGGCAATTCCAGTTCCAGTGGCAAGCTACAAGTGAATAGATATATATTCCATTCATAAGAGAGAGTAGAAATTCATTTTACTGCTTTATATAATAACAGAATAATGCAATCAAGCATATTATTACCATAATTACGGTTGCATTAGGATCTTTTGGCATAAGCATTTCTTTCCCAACAGGTCCAGTTATCTTCGCTTCTGATCCAGGTTTCAAGTCACCTAGAATTCAGATATTTCAGGTCACCCTGTGATACAGCCTTAAGTATTCTAGACTAAAATGATAAAATAGTTCTTAAATAAAATAGTTCTTAAGAAAAGATGCTTAACCCAACTACAACTTCAATCTGAGAAATGATAGAATGTGCATGGTCATGTCATTGAAGACTCAATTTAAACAAATAGTCCTTTAACTGAGCTTTTGAATGACTCTACATGGTACTAAAGCGTTTAGTGTTGTGGAGTTTAGGTCTCACTGTCAAAGACATAATTTAAATAAGTTGTTCATCTCTCTAACATGTCTAGCTTTTAGATGTGATGGTTCAACATACATTACATGTTTATTTGTTGAGTTTCTACATATATAAAATTGAGTTCTTACACAAGAAGTTTGAGCAAACTCCTTTCACAATTTCTCCTTGGTCGTTGGTGTAAACGAGCCTTTTAACACACAAAGAGACCTACATGAATATTGATTGAAACAACTAAATGAATCCTTAATGAGCCAAAAAGGGGAAGAAAAACAAAAAAAGAAAAAGAAAAAAGAACTGCTAATTTAATGCCCAAGTAAACAGATTAATAGAAAACATACAGTCTTAGAGTCTCCAAAGTCTCCTAGGGCACTGCTTGCAATTGAATACAACCTCAGCTTATGAGGCTTCCCATTCTTGTCAACACCATCGGCAATTATCCCAATGGATTGGCCTTCTCTGTAAGGGATCTCTCCTACGCAAAATCATATCAGCAGTTTATTAGTTAAAATATCGAGAATCAATCAGTACAATACAAATCCCAGAACAGACATTTCATCGAACAATTTGATGCATGTTACAATACCCTCAGTGGTGAAGACCATGTGCCAGGTTTCTCCAGGGGCATCGTCGCCAGTGATCTTCGTGTTGAGAAGGCACCTGCCAATGTATGGTTCCTTGGGCCTGTACTTGTTGACAACTACCCCTTCTTCCTGTTTCTTGGAAATCTTCTCGGCCTTGGCAGGAGCCTCCGTTGTGACCTGAGCTCGGATCACCTTCCCACCACCAGACACATTTCTGTAGTACAAGGGCACCTGCAAATATAAGCCAAATTCCTTGTAAATTCTGAACAAGACCATATAAAGATCATATGCGAATGGTACTGGTAATGGTAATCATACCTTGTTGAAGTTGATTCTTTCTGGGGGAAAAATGGCGGTTCTGGTTGGAAGAGAAATAGACTTGGAGGATGGAAGAGAAACTCCAGCACTCACTGCAGCAGCCATGATTGAAACACTAAAGAAAAAGGCGATCAAATGATATTAAGTGAGAAAGCAAGGAGTGGGAGGAGAAGAATTGATGGGTGGAAACTGTTTTACGGGAGATAATTGTTGAGTGGATTATGAATTGGTTGGACGAGATTACAAGGCCAATGCAGTGGCAATTGTGAGGATAAGAAATTTAGTACGTACATATGACTCAAATTTCGGCCTCAAGGATCTGTGTCTCTCTCTCCATAATCTAGCAGATAGTGCCCTAAATATCTCTATTAGATTTTGGATTCACCCTTAGTAAAATATCTAAGGGCCCGTTTGATTGTAAAGATGAAATTTAGATGGAAAGAAAATGAATTTCAGAGAATTAAATTGCCTAGAAGTTGTTTTCCTGAAAATTGTAAATTATTGTGTTTGATTGATATAATTTTTCACGTGAAAAATATTGAAATGAAAGTATTTTTTAGTGTTCGTTTGACTTTTTTTACATGTAAATTGTCAATTTAAGAGATATCTTCTTTCACAGTTGTTCATAGAATTTAGTTCCATTGTCAAAATAAATAAATAAAATTACATCAGCTTGGAAAATGAATTTCATTTTCCTCAAAAACCAAGAAATGGGGCAGCGTCAATTCCAATCCAAGAAAATTTTTTCCCTAGAAAATTTAGAAAATCAAACATGCAAAAGTTGGAAGATGGGGATCAAATTCCATTTTTCATGGAAAAGCACAACTAATCAAACAGGGCGTAAGGGTGAATTTGATTTCAAGCATAAAATTTACATGAAAGGAAATAAATTCTGGGCAATTAAATTATTTAAAATTATTTGCTTGAAAATTGTCAATTAAATATGTTTGTCTGATTTAATTTTAAATCTAAAAAATATTATATTTATCCATTTTTTATTAGTGGGTAGACGAGAGAAGAAGATCAAGCTTCTACAACTTAGATAGGGGGATACATCCCCGGTTGATTATGAAAGGAGATTTCAGCATTTTTCTCGTTGTGCACAACATTTGGTGGATATTGAGACGAAAAAAGGTTAAGATATTTGAGGAAGGACTGCAACTTGAGATAGGCAGGGGCGGAGCCAAAAATTTTGTCCAGTGCGGGCAAAATTTAGTCAATGTCGGACTTTTCGATTATGGATTTAATGATATTACAATAATGCTAAAAATGACATAGTGACAACACTAACAAGATTATCATTTTCTTTCTTATTCTAGGATCTGTAGCAAGTTGTGCATCAAAAATCAATTTTATTTAATATCTCCTCATCAACATTTTCTACAAAATAATTTTTTTTAAATAATCTCTCCATTGACATTCACACTAAAATAAACCACAAGTGACAGTTAAATACTAATTGATAAGGAAATAATTACAATTTTTTACAAATTGGTAGAACACAAGAAAATCATCACTAATTGTTTGACTAATTGACAAAAATTAAGATTTTAAGAATCCATCACAAATATTACCAATATTCAATATTCACATAATCATAATCACTAATATTAAATAGAAAAATCACATGATCAAGAAACTTTTTGCTACAAATTTGAGGGTCCAAGGAAACGTGGGTTTTAAGAAATAAATGAACTTTGAAAATATTTCAAAATGATGGTAGATTAAAGGAAATTTTTTAATTTCTTGTCAAGGGGAAAGAGTTAGAAAATATCACCGTGCACTTGGAGTTGGGGTAAATTAGTGTATCGATTGAACTATAAATAAAAGTAAAATCCAATACTTAAAAAAAAAAAAAAAATAAATGCCCGCCCTGGACACTGAGTGGCTCCGCCACTGGAGATAGGCATGATTATAATGCAGCATTACTTTTCCATTTATCTGGAAGTAATACGAGGACTCAGGTAATCTCTTGCAAGAGAGAATCATTTGAAAAGTAGAATCAGTAGAGTGTATAATCGTTTGAGAAGAGAAAGTTGAATGGTCAAAACAAAGAAAAAGGGAATGGGCAAAAAAATAAAAATACAAAATCCAAACCCTGGAAATAGCTCCAACAAGAATACTAGGATGGTTGCATTATGCCCAAATGAAATAAGGGCCACAAGGGTGAATGCTTAGCTAGATATAATATGTGTTTTGTTTGTAACTAATCAGGATATATTGCTTTGAGCTGTAAGGATGCTCTAAAGAACGACGATGACTAGAATAAAACAAGAGAAAGGCTCAAATTTTTGCTATGATTCAGCAAGCAATCAAACAATATCCCAATGTGATAACAGGTATTTTGTTGGGTCTGATACACCTACTTATATTTTTTTATCATAAAGCTGTGAACTCTTTTATCTCTACATATTTTATTGATAAGTCTAGAGTTATATATGATAAAACAGGTAATGAATTGTCAATGAGTAGTCCCTTTTTAAGAAACTCTTAGTACTAATCATATAACAAAAGATATTAGGCTACAGTCTAATGGTGAAGTGAGAGACGCAAATTTGTATCTCTTAGAGGTGAAAGATTTTGGTATCTTATTAGGTATAGATTGGTTAGGGAGCAATCATGCAACTATTCAATGTTAAAAAAAAGAAAAAAAGAAAAAAAAGATGTAGTTACGAGTGAACGAGGTCTATTTCTTTAGAGCTAGACTTAAGTTATTTTCATGCCTTGTGTCTATACCGTAAGCGAGGAAGTCGATGGAAAAAAATCAATGTCATGATTACTTGGTTAACATAGCCAGCACACAACAGTTTGAGATATGGTGGTTAATGTATTAGTTGTGAAATTTTTTTTAGATGTGTTACGTAAGGATTTACCTGATACTCATCCAGACAAGCAAGTAGAATTTACAACTAATAGAATAAGAAGTAGGGCTATTATCCAAGAATCCTTATAAAGTGGCACCAAAGAACTTGCATGAGTTGAAACTACAACTGCAAGAGTTGTTGGATAAGGGTTTTATTACATTGAGTGTTTCATCATAGGGTGCTCCGGTACTCTTTGTAAAGAAAAAAAAAATAGATCGATAAAGATGTGCATAGATTATCGGGAGTTAAACATTTGACTATCAAGAACAAATGCATCTTCTGAGAATAGAAGATTTTTTCGATCACTTGATTGTTTTTATTGACTTAAGGTCAAGATATTATAAACTGAAGGTTAAGTCACGTGACTTTCCAAATATGGCATTCAAGAATACATGGGCATTATAATTTTACAGTTATGTCTTTTGTTGTAACTAATGTTTCGACATTATTCATAGATCTAATATCTCGATTCATTTGTTAGTGTATTCATTGACGAATTTCATATGTACTCCAAGGATAATGACCACCATGAGAAATAACTCAAAATAGTATAGGACATATTGCTAAGAGATAAATTTTACACCAAATTCAAGAAATGTGAATTTTTGCTTAGTTAAATAGGTTTCCTCGATAATGTTGTGACTTTTCAAATAATTGAAGTTGATCAGACAAAATGGAAGTTACAACCAAGTGGTCTAGACTATCTAACTCTAACAAAGTTTGTAGTTTCTTAAGAGTGGCAGACTATTATCGAAGATTCATAGAAATTTTCTCCATCAGACCGATGATTCAGTTGATCAGAAGGGAATTAAATTTCAGTGGTCAGAGAAATGTGAACGAAGCTTCTAAGAGTTAGAATAGAGATTAGTTACAGCACTAGTCTTGATAATAATGGAAGGTTTAGAAGGGTATATCTAGAGATGTCAACGAGTCGAGTTGAATCGACTCGAGAGTCGAAATTCGAGGCTTGGGCTGGGCTCGGTTAAAATGATCTAGCTTTTTTTGGGGCCCGAAGCTTGGTCAAAAGAATTAGGCTCGACCCAAACTTTTGGCTCGAGCCTTTTCGAGTTGAGCAAGCTCGATTTTGGTTTTGATTTTTTTTTTTAATATAAAGAAGGCAGCCTCTGCTGCCTTAAAATTAAGGTTTAAGGCAGGAGGTTGCTGCAGGGGCCGGCTTGGGCTTTGCTCGACACCCCAAAATGGGGCTCGACCCAAGCTTCGGCTCAGTTCTCCCGAGCCTCAAGCCGGAAGGGCTCGAGCTTTTTCCTAGCTGAGCCACGGGCGCCTCGAGCTAATGAGTCCGATTGTCATCCGTAAGTATATCACATATATCGATGCATCAAAGCAATAATTTGGATGTGTGATAATGCATCATAGTAAAGCGATTGCATATACTTCGAGACAGTTGAAACACTATGAGTGTAACTACTTAACGCATGATCTAGAACTGTGAATGTAGTCCATTTGTTAAAGATTTTAAGAAGAGTACAATATATATACGGAAGATTCTAAAATATTTCTTCACCAAAAAAGAACTTAATATGAGATAATGAGATGGTTGGAACTCATAAAGGACTATGACTGCACTTTTCATAACCTTCCAAGTCAGGCTGATATGGTCATTGATGCTTTTAGTCTAACAAAAGTAGGATAGTTGGTAGCTTTATCTATGAAGAAAGAGTAACAAATTAAGGATTCTGAAAAGATGAGAATAGAAGATGTTTATCCCAATCGAACAACAACAAGAATAGCATCTTGGAAAGTTCATCTTACACTTAAGGATTGAATTGTATAAAATTAGAGAATGGGAGATTTTTTACAAAGAATAATTTTTTTTTTCTTTTTGGTGAAAATGAAAAGACTTTCAATTATATCCGGAGGACTTACTCATGTTTAAAAAAAAGGCTATGTGTACAAAAGGATGAAGCTCTAAGAAATGATATTATGGAAGAGGCTCACTTTAGTCTTCACACTCCTTACCTTGGGGGTACAAAAATATATTGAAGTGTTCGAAATAAATTTTGGTAGAGAAATATGCAGAGAGGGATATAAATATTTTAGCAAGTCAAGGTTGAACATCAAAGGCCATCGGAGTTATTGAACATGTTAGACATTTTTGAGTGGAAATGAAAGCACTTCAATATGGACAATGTGGTTAGAATTTTAAAGTCGGCAAGAGGTTATAATATTATTTAGGTAGTTGTTAACTGATAGACTCTCATTTTCTATCAGTGAGAATGAATTTTAGCATTAAACAATTGGCACAGTTGTATATATGTATAGTTATCGGGCTACATGGAGTTTTAATATCAATTGTATTTGGTAGAGATACTAGACTCACACATCCAAATTCTGGTAGAGTTTATAGGATGCTATGGGGTTTAAACTAAAGTTCAATATATCATATCATCCATAGTTGAATAGTCAATTAGAAATAATCATTTAATTTCTGAAATGTTGAGGGCATACATGTTGGATCTTGGCGACAATTGGGAAACACATTTACCATCAGTAGAGTTTGCCTATAATAACATTTTTTTAGCTCAATTTGAGGCTCTCTACGATAGAAATGTACGTCATTAATTCATGGGGATAAATTGGGTAAAAAGAAAGTCTCAAGTCTTGGGATCATCGAGTGGATGGTTCAAAGTTTTGATATAATTCGAGCACGAATAAAGGCATCTCAAGACTGATGGAAAAGTTATGTTGATAAGGGAAAAAATGATTTAGAAATTCAAGTGGAGGATAGAGTTTCTCGAAAGTAGCACTAGTGAAAGGTGTGTTTCATTTTGGCAAGAATGGGCTCATATTCTGATGGGAAGTTATCTCCCAACTGAGGATCTGCTACTTGTGTGCCAGCCACATACGAAGAGACATCCACCCCTACTTCCCTATCAATAGGGGGCTTTCTTCGGTGGCTTGAGCGACCTCAGCTGCGTGGAGTAGGGGGCTGTTCCTGAACCCTGTAAGACCTTTCTAGCATCTGAAGGCCCTGCTAAACTTGAGCCTGTATGAAGAGCTCACGCATAGTCATATTCTGGGCTACAATATCTTTCATACTTGTAGCCATCTGGGCTACTTTTGCAATTAGCCTCGTGGTCGCTCTACCACCTCGGCGATGGCAATGATGAGATTTTCGGTGTGTGACATTCACTCGAAGCGTCGCTTCTTCAGAGGCATCCCTCATCCTTCTTAGATTAATGTCTTCATTACTCGAACTCATTTTTTCCTCCAATAAATTGGTAGCTTTCACTTAGTTCTTTTTCAAGGACATTCTTTTTGAAGGGAAAAACTTTTTTGAAATTTTTTGGTGGCTATTGGGAAACTAGAGGTGGGCACCCAAAACTTTCGGGTATCTAGTAAATGGAATTGTCAGGTCCAAATATAATTATGGAACCGTTCGGGTTCGGTTCGGTTCTGTACTATAATTAAATTTTTTAACATTTATAACAACATTATATAAATACAACTAATGACACATTCAATGATTTTGGAATGTCAGAAACTAGTAGACTACTTTGTTAAAATGATCGCTACGGTCAAAGCTTCCCTCGGCGGAGGTTAAAGCTTCGATCGTAGGTCACAGCGTCGACCGACGATTGTATAGATTTTGGAATGTCAGTGAGGCTGTGAGAGTGAGTGCGAGAGTCGAGACAACATTATGCACTTTATTGTAGATGTTTAGAGTTATTTAGTGGATTGGATCTTGTTGGGCTAAGAAATGAAACAATAAAATGGGTAATTAGGTCAAAAATTAAAAATATTAGAAATGAAACAAATTATTCGGCCAAAATTTTGGATTTAGAAATTGTTAACTTGTTAATTTGTTTTAAAAAAATTAAAATTAAAATAATTTGATTTATTCAATATAAAAAAAATTAGAAAGATTCGGTTCTTGGTTTAGAACCGAGAATCGAACAGTAGCTGTCGGTTCTCAATTCAGATACCCGTTCGGGTATTTAATTTGACAAAAACCATTGGGTTCGATTCAGTTCGGTTCGGTTGGTTCGGTTTAGGAGATTTGTCCAGCTCTATGGGAAACACTAAAATGGTCGTTTTCACAAACAACACCAATCTATTGACCTTAAGAATTGGACCCTCCACGTGGCCAACAGCGAGGTCTCCACGTGTTCCTCTCTGCGTGTAACAACAAAACGGTCAAGCGTATATGGCCAGTACTAGAGGTGGTGGTAACGGCCACATACATTCCGATGATCAAGTTGTCGACGGTGGTGGCAACGGTGTCGAAAATGCATAAACCCAATGGGGAGGAGAAAATAACTTCTTGGTTGTGAAATAGTATAGACATAATCATTTACCTTTCTTAGCTGGGTTCTTGGTATTTATAGGCAGAGGGCATTGTTAGATGTGAGAAACGTGTGACTATCCGGTAGTATGAGGTGTCTACTCATAGGAGTCCATCAATCGCTTTCTAGGTGGGTAGGCAATTAATTCCTCTGGTCTTGGATTAACATATGACAGAAACATCACATCAATCATTCCTAAAGATACAAACAATCTTATCTAAAAGATTCGTATATGGAACTGGCGTCGGAGAGGTTTCTCCTCTTCTCCACAGCATAACATGCTTTGGAAGAGATGCCTCAAAACATATTAGCTCGAGGACCTCACGCCTCGAACATGCTCCTACCGATTTACTTCGGTTGAGGTGCTATGCATGGATCTCATGCCTCGGACAATGCTATGCCAGGGATGTAACAACTTTTAACTTCTTATTGTAGATTGTATGTTCTTGATTGTGGATTTTAGATCTTCCTCTTCAATATATTTTCTCTATAATTCTTTTGTTGATGGGATGACACAAAGAACAAGAAAATTGTATATGAATTGGAAATCAGAGCCCTATATATATTTTCTATATGTATTTTGCCCGTCATGAAATACAATTTTAAAGGAATTCGATCTCTACACATATAATTCGATCTACACTTTATTTAGATGCCCTAAGCCCAATACCCTAATTACTTATTAAATCACTTTAATTTTAGGCTTAGCTTTAAAATAGCATTTATACTCAATTAATTACATATGTTGGCTTACATGGCAAATTAATCATTTTCTGACAATCTCCCACTTGGGCCACATATGTTACCTTATAAATGTGTATAATTTTATGAGCTCAATACTTTTGCTATCATAACCAAAAGGCATCTTCGAATAATCTCGTCCATTAATCATGTTAATATTGGATCAAAGCGGTCTTCGTTTCAATTATCATAATTAAATCATCAATTGTCACGTATATCAACACAATCAAATGATATAGATCAAGTGTGGATGTGTAGCATGAAAATTACATGCAATGTGATCTAAATATTCCAATTTCCAACTGGACATACCTTATTCTTTAATGAGATCAATCATAAACTTTAATCAGAGTGAAAACTGAATTGAATACTTTATTATCGAAATAAGCTTAAATGTGCACAACCAAAATCCCGTGTCAAAAGAAGACAACACCTAAAATTACAAACTTCCACTAAACTGGCAGTATGCTCATGAAAGATCTTAGGTGATAGCTCCTTAGTAAATGGATCCACAATTATAGAGTTTGTCCTAATTATTCTATAGAAACATGAACACTCTAAATTATTTTCTTAACAATTAGGAACTTAATGTCTACAAACTTTGACATCATCAAGCTCCCGTTTAAATATAAGATTATCATTGTCAAAGAATAACTAAAGTGGTCTTTCAAATCCATCCAAAATATGCAGCCTGGTGACAAAATTGTATATTCATATTCTATGATCAAAATTAGAATATCCAATGATCTCCAATTGGTCTGATTTTTTTCTAAATGTGATCATGTAATCCTTAATTCTCTATAAATACTGAATAATTTCATTGGTTGCTTTCCAAATATACATCCCATAATTATTTAAATATTTGCCTAGTATTCAACCAATGAATGCCATATCCAGACATATGCATACATTAAACTCCCAACTGCTGAAGCAAAAGAAATTTTCTATATTTCTTTTTCTTTAAGTTTATTCTTAGGGCATTGATTAAAACTAAACTTGTCTCTCTAGCAATGAGGGTATCTATTGGTTTACACACTTGCATCCCAAATCCTTTAAGAACTTTATCGATATAACTCTTTTGTGATAATCCAAATATACATCTAACTATCCCAGCGTGTTTGTATTCTTGACATAAAAGAGGTGTCACCAAGATCTTTTATCTCAAAATTCCATGGTAGAAATCTCTTAGTTTCATCCAATAATCCTTTATCATTGCAGGCAAATGGTATGTCATTGACATCCAATACCAAAAAATATGCTTATTCCCATTGAACTTGTGATATACACAATCATCAACTGAATTCATTTCAAAACGAAATGAGATAATTATTTGATGTAATTTGTGCTACCGTTGACGGAAAACCTGTTTAAACTTGTACATGGATTTCTTTAATTTGTAAACCATAAGATGTAGCTTAAGATCAAATGCCATAATAGTCCTAGAAGAGTTTTTTGTAGAAACCTAAGAGAAAATCTCTTCAAAGTTAATGCCTTTCTTTTGAGTAAAGCTATTTTGCAACAAGACGGGCCTTATATCTCTCCACATCACCCTTTGAATCCCTCTTGGTTTTAATATCAATTTACAGCCAATGGATTTCACATCATCAAGCAATGAGATGAGTTCCCAAACGTCATTGTTACTCATGAACTTTATCTTTTCATTCATTGCATCAATTAATTCTTACGAATTATTCCTTTGCATTGCATGATGAAAGTTGATTAATCAAGTCTTCTTCTACCAATACAATATCATCCTTGTTTTTTCGAGGAAGACTATAAAATTATCCGAATTGCCTTTCTACTTTCTTTAGTGAATTTTCTTAATAGCATTTGTTTATGAGGTTGTTCTTCCAAAACAATCATTCTTAATAGCATTTGTTTATTCGAAATTGCTTCTTAAACAAGTTTTGGAGCAAGAACTTGTCCTTTTGGTCCAGATCATAGTCAATTATAATATACGGAATATTTATTTATTCCTTCTCAAAGATAAAATCTCTGACATGATTTCCTCCCACAAAATCTACACCTTCAAAGAATTGGGCATTTTTTGTTTCAAAAAATGACTTAATAGTGGGATCTTTCAGATTTTGCTTAATAATTGCTTTACTTGAAACTTTATTGTGAATTCACACTGCAATCTTTAGCGTTTCAACCTAGAGAGATTCTGGTGTAGTGTGGAATTGCTAATCTTACTCATTACCATGTCCTTAAGTGTTCTATTTCGTCTTTCAGCAGTATCGTTCATGCTAGGAGAACCTAGCATACTGTACTATGGAACGATTCTACATTCTTTTAGAAATTTAGCAAGAGATCCTGGACATTGTTCTCCTGAACCGTCATATCTGTTATAGTACTCACTGCTATAGTAAGATTTCACTTGTTCAATTCTTTTGCTAAATTGATTTTCAACCCCAATCTTATATTCCTTGAACATGTCTAGTATTCGGGATATTCATAGATGAAGTATGGGTAGCCATAGTGAGAAAAATTTGTCTATGAACATAATAAAATACTATTGACCATTCCAAGAAGTCGAAGGGCATGACCTACAGATGTCCGTATAAAGTAGCTCTACGATGTCCGAAATTCTATTGGCTCATAATCTCCGTATATTTTGTTTGCTCCCCTTAATGTGATTAACATAAATACTTGAGTCTAAAAAATTTAGAGAATCAAGAATTCTTTTTGACACAATTTTCCATTCTATTTTGAGAGATGTGACCTAATCGATTATGTCATAATGAAGCAAAATTCTAATTGGTTAATTATACCAAATTAATTTACATGCAATATTTCTTTATAATCATATTGAGCTGATAAATGTTATCATAACTGGATAAACTTCTAGTATCCATAATATTTGAATTAAGAAAAAGATTGAACTTATCATTTCCAATTGAACAAAAGTAGCAAAATTTATTTAATGTAAAAAACATAAATCAAATTTTGTCTAAAAAGACAGTACCTCGAATATTTCCTTCAAATTCAAATAATAACCAGTCTTTAATAATAACCTAAAATTTCTTATAGCCCCAACTTTAACTAATTTGTCATCGTCCCAAATAGATCAATCTCTCAGCATCAATTGGCTTTTGGCAGTTTGGGCAACCCCATGTAGACACAGTTGTATAAGTAGTGACACCAAAATTTATCTACCAAATGTGTCTTGGTATTCAAACTAAATCAACCCTAGAATAAACCAAAGTGAGAAGTATACTTTCATTACATGTCAAACGTGGTATTTAATACAATCTCACTTCATGTGTTCCAGATTTTCACAAAAGTAATAACTAGAAGATTCATCCTTTCAGGCATTTGTTGTTTCTTTTGAATCGATCCAGATGCAGATTTCTTATTCTTTAACTTTTCTTTAGCGGTACTTGCCAAATGAGTACTTTCAGTTCTCTCTTACTTTAGACATTCTTCTTCTTGTATACAATATGAAATGAGATCACTAAGAGTCCACTTTCCCTTTTGACAGTTGTAACTAACCTTAAATTAACTAAATTGTGCAAGAAGAGAAATCAAAACTATATGCGTGAACAAGTCATCAGACAACTCAAAAATTTAATATTATTGGTTTTGAAACAAGATTAGACACATCCATAATATACTCCTTATTTTCGTTAACCTTATAGTTTAGTGAAATCAAGTATGTTAGAAGCATACTAGTTTCGACCTTATCGTCTTTTCGCAAAGCGTTTTTGGAATATCTATTTAAGAAATTTCTTAGTAGTTATCTTAGTGGATAGAATGCCCCTGAATGTTGCTAAAATTTTATGCTTCATGATTGTAAAATGCATGCAGCTTGAACAACCCCACTTATTCGAGTCCCAATTTATTAGCGAAACTCTTATCCGTAAAAATAGTGGATTGTTCAATCCTTAAAGTAAAGTCTAGATCCATGTTGCCAAGAATGATTCAAATGTTCTTTTCTATCCCTTAAACTTTGGTTTAAGTACAAAAATTGAATTGATATTGGCAAATATTGTAGAAGTAGATGGATTAACCTAATAGAGAACCTAAACCAAAATAACATATTCACATAGGAATCCGTATTGTACAAATCAATAATTTTAAATACTAGTGAGCCCCATCACAAAAGACCAAGCACAACATTAATATTTAGTCTTTGAACAGGTGTATTAACTTGTAAATGGTATTCTTGGTGTAGTAATCAAATATTCGCAATAAATCCGATCAAACATTAAGTCTATCTTTGGACCGACTCAATATTCACATAATGAAAAACTTTACAATTGTCACATATTTATTACCATAGGTATGCAAATAATTCTATTAAATATTGACATTCCTTTGGGTCGGTGAATATCCGCATGAATTACGTACACACAACACTACTAATATTTCAAATAAATTAATTTAGGCAAAAGATGTTACTTTGGTAATATGTTGCTTCAACTAATCTATTTTAGAAAATTAGTAATCCGAACGAAATTTTAAATAGTAAGATTTAAATTTGATTATCCCTTTATATTGTTGAATCTTTAACCTTTTATTTTTATTTTATTTTAAACTAAAAACAAAACAACAACAAAAATATGTACCTACAATAAACAGGCATTGTAGTACTCACAAGTCTGGGCGATGTGTGCCCCAACAACTAGCGCCCATAAGTTTGAAATTCGCACACGTAAAAATTTTATTTTATATATAAAAGCTAATTATGAATTTCAACCCTAAAATTCTTCCGTGAATAATTCTGAATTTAAAAATTCATACTTTAAATAAAAATATTCCAGAACTTAATATATGAATTTTAACCACAAAAATCTTCCTTTAATCTTAATGGTTTAAAATGGAGTCGGCTTTGATACTACTTCTTGAAATTTTATGAAATTTTAAATCTTAGTAACATTAAAACCTAATTCTATTTGCCTAGACCCTCCATGCCAAATCATCAATAAAATTAATAATACGAAATATACTTTAATTCTTTGAGAATGATTCGTTATTACTGGATCTTGATTCCGGATCTTGAATCTTCAAAATAGCTTGGAATCCTTTCTTGATTGGTTTTTTGCTTTCAATCTTGAATTTTGCTTCCTTGGATTCTTTGATTGTTGTTCTTAATTTGGCTCCTTGATCCATAATATTAATTCTTAATTGTAGATTGATGTTCTTGATTGCGAATTTTCGATCTTCCTCTTCAATATGCTTTATCTATAATTCTTATGTTGATGGGATGACATAAAGAATGACCATCCACCCAGTTCCACTAAGGCTGAGCTTAATAGGAGCAAGAGACTTGGTGGCAACAACCCGAATGAAATATTATTCAATTGTGGAAACGCCATGTCAAGCACACCTATCAGAATGAGAAGACCAATTATCATATGAATTGTGGACCATAATCCTATATATAATGTCCATATGTATTTTGCCTATCATAAAATACAATTTTAAAGGAATTTAGCCTCTACACATATAATACGGCCTACACTTTATTTAGATGCTCTAAACCCAGTTACTTAATTCTTTATTAGATTACTTTAATTTTGAGCTTAACTTTAAAATAACATTTATATACAATTAATTACATATGTTGGTCCACATCGCAATTTAATAATTTCCCAACAAATACATCTTGCTGAAGCCATTTTATTTGTGAACATTTCTTATGATATAGCTAATCACTTCATAGTTTCCTATTGATATAGTTTGATTCAAGTGGTTTTCCAGCTTCTATCACACGGTATGCTAATAAAATTTCACATGATTCAGAGGACTAATATCATTCCCTGATTGTAAGAGAAAGCATTATGCTAATTAAGAAAGAAAAGATCTACTAAAAAATAAAAAAGACAAAGTGAAGATACCTTTTTGTCACATAGTAGAATTCAAAACCCAAGAGAATTTTATTCAAGTGTATCCGTGAAAGAGATGAAAGCTTGTAGTTAGATAGTAAGCAGTCGAGCACATTTTGAGTTTAAACTCTTAATAGCAAAATAAGGATGTGGCCTTGGAGATATATTAAGTTCAGAAAGCTATTCAGACAAATTGATTAATTGCCCTCTGTCTTGTTTTCTCACTATTCCAACTGTCTTTTTCAGTTCTTCACTCACAGGTGGAATACACTTTTATCTATAATGATCAAAAAATCAATTCTCATAATCACTACCGAATAAGCCCTAAAATTTATTTCTTACACCATCTACTAAATTAGGTAGAATGTTTGATTCACAAGCTCTTCTATTCTGACCATCTCTGCAAGTGATACTGATAAATATTGTCTTAAGGATTAAATGTATATATACTGTAAATTCCCAGTTGAAAGTCTATGATATGTGGTTTCGAAATAAGTTTGATGTCTAGCGGTATTTCTTTGTCATGCTTTGTGGTGTCAACGAGCCGAGTTGGCTCACGAGCAAAAACTCGAGGCTTAGGCTTGACTCGAGTAAAATGATCCGAACTTTTTTGCGAGTCCGAGCCTTGTCGAAGTTTTGCTCAATCAAAAAATCAAGGCTCAATTTTTTTTTTTTTTAAATATATAGCCTGCTACCTTAAAACACCTGCTGCCTTTAAATTATTATATATATATTTTTTATAATATAAAGGCCCGTGAGCCACATGGGCAAGTTGGGGTTCGGCTCGGGTCGAGCCACAGGTGGCCTGAACCGAAAAGCCCGATTACCATCCCTAGTCATGCTTTCCAAGGATGAGATTGTCATCATTACTTGGCCAACTGCAGTTTGCACTTTATGCTAGTTTCCTCTGACATATAATTTGAAAAAGAAAGGATTTACGGTTTATTGAATCCCATCTTATAATATTTGGTCTATAAGATTAATTACTAAATTGTGAGAAGGTTAATGTTATATGTAATGGGTATGAATATAATGATTTTTTAAAATTTTGAAATTGTATTAGAGTGTGATGAATATATAAAATTTGTATGGATCTATAGTGTTTAAATGAAGGAATTTAATAAGAACAATATTAGAATGTAACGTAGATGAAAATAGTAACTTTTTAAAGTTTTTATAATTTAATAGGGATAGATATAGAGTAGGATAAATATATAACAATTGTGGAGGTAAATAACAACTTCCAAAAATTAAATTAGAAAAAGGGCTTTTGGCATTTTTTGTCCTTAATTTTTGCAAAATGTTTCTAATCTACTCTCAACCATTTTTTTTGTATAAGACACAGAGCCGGACCTGAGCATAGGCTCAACAGGTCGCTGCCTCAGGCCCAGCTCTTCAAGGGGGTCCAATTTTTTTTTTCCATTTTTTTCTATTTTTTTTTTGGTAAAACCACTAATTAACATAAAATAATCCTCCCATAATTGAGATGTTTTGTAAATGTTTTTTACGTTAAGTTTTAAGTTAGCAATTGGTTGTATGGTACACCATTGGTTTTGATTTACGTTAATTTTGAGGGCTCAATTTATGGAGTTCGTCTCGGTCCCCACGATCACATGACCAGCCCTAATAAGACATTATCAATCTTTCGAGAATGTAGCAAAAATCATCCTTTCATAATTTCACACACGTAAAATAATGAACTTTCCCCCTCTTTAAATAAACTAAAAAAAGAAACCAAATTAATAAAAAAAAATTAAAAGTAACGTTTAAAGAATCCTAAATCTTTTCAAAATAAACAAGTCAGTCTTCTTCTCCAACCATCCTCATTTCCCTACCTAAGTATCCCTACAACCACCCCACGCCCCCACCAAAAAAAAAAAGGAAAAAAGAAAAAAAAATCACTAGCCAGATGACACTGTAAGTATTATGCCCTAAGTTCAATCGACTTTGGACATAAACACTTTTTAATATATAATTGATGCAATTTATGACAGATCTATTATTTAATTAATTAATATTTAATTGAATTAAATAATGGAGTCCATAGATTCAAATCTTAGTAATTTGTTAATCACAAGAAATTGTGATTGTGAGATACAAATTACATATAATTAAATCTTAAATCATCCGTGGTCATAAGTAATGACGAAATACGGATATCGTTATTATGGATAGACCATCACGTGTGGTATTTCTTACTTGTGAAATAAGTAGTTGATCTCACAAGTTAAAGTGTGATGACACTTGAATAAATACATTGATGTTTTGTTATAGAACAAAACATTGGAGACCCTCCGAGAGATTCCACATAGATAATTATCTGAGTGTCAGTGGTTAATCTCTAACGTTTGGTAGTGAGATTGGTTCTTTGATTTGAGGTCATCATAGTGCCTTATATAAAGATAGTCATGCTCTGACAGTGTTGGAAGTTGCTCTGCCAAAAGCCTTAATACGACATCGTTCAGGTTATGTCAAGAATCGTATGAAAGTTGTAAATGACCAATAAAGGATTCGTCACTCTTAAATAGTGAGAGATTATGATCTGCATTTCATTCAATTAAATCAATAACGAAATTCTTGGTCAAGGTGTACTCATAAGTCGAAAAGGAGTATTCAACTTATATTGACTTAATAGTAGAATGAAATATATGATCGATAAATGGATTGACACACTTTCATATCTCGTAATTGATTGGATCATATTAACGAAAGGATTATAATTTCATGATAAACGAACAAGTTTGATTTTGTCATATCACGTGACATTCCTGTCACATGTATTGCCCTGACACATTGCTAGATGTCAATTTGGGACGGCAAATGTGAATTGGTGATAAATTAAAATGGTGTTTTAATTTATCAATTTTAACTCGATTAAAATAATTATTCACATCGTTAAATATCGTGATCAGAAATTTGATGGGTCGCATACAAAAGGAGAATTGAAATATTGTGATTTGTCGATTAATTAATTTAATAAGTGTTGAATAAATTAATTAATTGGATTGCTTATTTATGCCGGAATTAATTAATTAGATTAAATAATTCACGGACCAAATTTAATTAAATGTGTTAATTAAATATTGGATCGAGTCAGGCCAATCCTGTTTGGGCTAATATAAATATGACTAAGGTTTTCAAAATTTGTAGAGAATTCATTATTCTTTCTAGCACAATAAGAATCATAGTCCTACAATTTTATTCTCTATGTGGATCATCATTGGAGGCTGTATAATTGGATAGCTGTGGAAGGCAGATCAAGATTGCTAGAACAAAAAAAAAAAAAAAAAAAAAAAAACAAAACAAAAGGGTTTGTAGATCTAGAAAATGTATTACTTTTATCCCAATTTCTATCTAAATACAAAGACGATTCTTAGTGAGAATTGAAAATTATTTTATTTTTCGCTGCACATGATAAATAGATTCCCAACTGGCATTACCACCACTATCCTCACCCAAGTTGAAAAAGTATTGTCTAAACAGAAAACATAATACATATCATATCTGTGTCTCAACCCCAACACTTTCAGTGGCTTATAAAAAGAAACAATAAGGTGCATTAATAACAAAATATATAAAAATAATAATAAAACAATTCACTATAATTTGATGAGAGAATGGAAGATGAGAAAGGGGACTGGTTCTCTGGTGGCAAGATAAAACAGACTTCATGTTCTCCATCGAGGATTGTATCTTTGTGGTAAACCAAGAGAGACAAGAGTTTGGGGTGTCCGTAAGCACAATTTTTCTTCCCACTGCACAAATAGTGGTTCTATATTACAGATTTTGGTGTGGAAAATGCAAAAAGTACATATTTCGATTGGGATTGTGGTTTTCGATGGGATCATTTCAAGTTGATTTATGATGAATGTAGGAGATGAAATAATGGATACTAAAGAAGAAATCATTAGAGAAATTTTCGGTTTTCACATATGGAAATAGTATTGAGATGAAACTGCATGGTGTTGCCCGCGATTATGAGCATGAATAGTGGTGATGGTAGGTGACTGGTGGTGGTTTGGATAGGGGTGGTGGAGGTGTATTGGGTTGGAGAAGGGGATTATGTGTTCATTCTGAAAATATATAGGACTTCCTTTCATTTTTTTACTTAGTTCCTTTCTTTGTTAATATTTATTTAAAGTGGGGAAAATTCAATATTTTACACAGAGAAAATGTAGAATTTTGCGAATAATCATCGCAAATCTACATGTTCATAATTTATGAATTTTGATCCAATTAATTCATATTTTGTTTCTTTATTGAGCAACAAGTTACATATTTAATGATTATTCAGTAAAAGGAAATAATTATATGCTAATTTCTCATGATATCTACTAATAATGCCCCCTTTTTAACTGCTGAAATAATGAACGTAATTTTCACCTTGAATTTGATGTTCATGCTTTTTGTCCTAGTACATATGAAATTTCATTTTTAGATTAATGATTTCAGGTTAGTACATATGAAAATTCAGATTTATATTAAATTTGATTGAGTTAAAATACATAAAAATTTAACTTCGGATATATTCAAGTCATATATGCAAGGTGTTTGTGAAATTGTAAATACAAATATAAAGTGAAAGAACATTCTCGGTCACTTTTTTCTTTAAGAAGATTGTAGAATATCTCATTTGAATTCTTTTTGGATCAATTAAAGAAATGCATACATGTGTGTTTATGAAAATTTGAATATAAATATGAATTTAAATTAAAAAGTGAAATAATAAAATTTTATTTGTCTATTCTATATAAATTAAGGTACTAAAATTAAAAGTGACATCCTTTGTCACTTTTTTTTAAGAAAATCATAGACTATCTCACATGAATTCTTTTTTTATCAATTAATGAGATGCATAAATATGTCTCTGTGAAAATTTAAATATGAATATAAATTCAAACTTTGTTATATATTAAAAAGTCACATGATGTAACACTTTATTTGTCTTTCCATATGAATTAATATGCTGAAATTTAAAAATGACACCTGTTACGGAGGCAAATGGCAACAAAACAATGAATATAAAAATCATAAAATGACTGGAATTATCTTTCTAGTAGAATGCACATACAACAACCTTGAGAGCATGCTATTTTTTGTGATAAAATTAATTACAGCAGTATAGAGAATAACAATACAATATAAGGTGAAGAAAAACCTACCGCTACTGAAGATTTCACATGATATTTCTCTCATACTTCAAATGGAGCTCAAGAGAAATGATAAATATCTTGCAAGCTTTCTAATGTGCTAGATGTAACAAAGGTATCAAAAAGTCATAGAGTTGATTCTTGACGATAGACAACGTTAGGAGGCTACTACTTTAAAAAAGAAAATGAGATGATGCAGTTTGAGAAATGATATTCCATGACAACATTAGTTCAAAAACTACCACAATCAAAGAATTTGCTATTGATTTATATAATAGCATTTTATATGTGGCAATTCCGTCAAGATCTCTTCCTCGGTAGGATAAGAATCCGTATGAATCGAATTTTTTGAGGAACGTATCGAGAGAGAGTTGGTTTTGGTTAGAGAATGTGTGGTTGGTAAACAAGGATTGGTTCGTGAGTTGAATAAATGAGGATAAGGAGGAAGTGATATCATATCAATGATTACTATGAACGGATTTGTAGAAGAAAGAGTTTTCAATAACAGTACATTAGTTAAAAAAATATTTCAATATACACGATACACAAGAACTTTTGATTCAAGGTAAGTATGTAAGACAAGAAGGCATATGTGCTAAAATACATAGTAATAATTGGAAATGAACTTTTAGGACTTCAGGACTTGGAGGAATATAAAAATTCGAAGTAAGATGAATAAAAAATGACTTTACATTCTCAAATAACATCATCTTGGGAGATAATCATCAAGCAACAAGTTCAACATTAGGAGAATTTATCAAATACAAGTATATCTCAACAAAAGCATACACTCTCATAGACATTATAAGTGGCATCGTGAAGATTTTGGAGTTTCGATGAGTTACGAGAAAGTTTGCAGATTTAAAGAGAAAGCATTAAAATTTATGAGAGGAGTTTCGACCCAGTCATATGAAAAGCTCCTAGAATACTTGTATAAGATAGAACAAACAAATGGTGAATCAATTAAATGAATTGAGACATATGATAACAACAAATTCAAGTACCTTTTCATGACATTGGGCGCATCTATTCAAGGATGGAAGTATTGCAGACCACTTATAGTAATAGATGTTATATTTCTAAATGGCATTTATTATGGCACGTAATTTATTATATGTACACAAGATATCAACAACAATATCTTCATATTAGCATTTGATATTGGTGAATTCAAGGTAATGGCTCTAAATTATGTTAAAAGAAGCTTACGGTGAGCTAGAAGGATTGTGTATAATCTTAGATAGACCTGGAAATATAAAAAAATATAATTCACAAGGTGTATAAGAATGCAATGCATGGTCCACTTGTTAAAAAACTGCAAGTTGTCTTTTTGGGAAAAAGGGAAAGAACATTACAAAACATTTCAACAGACTTGTTAAAGCATATAAGAAGAATGCTTTGAGTTCCATATGAAACAGTTTGATGAAATCCATAAAAGGATTTGGTCACATCTGGTATGTTCCAAACTTCTTTTCCAAATAAGCAATAACATTAGCCGTAGTTGAATTGTTATGATTATATGAAGATTAATATTTTTAATCTTCTTTATGCATAAAGAGGTTGATTATGATAAATGGTTAGGAGCTAACATGACAAATAACATGCACTACAATGATTACAAATATAGTTAAATCAGTATATTCAATAACAACTACAACAAAAGGTTGTTCTATGAACCTTTATTGGAATCTTTAAAATACGTGTTGCTAGAATGGTTTGTGAATTATAAGTGGTGTGCGGACAAGCTTCATAATACTTGCAACCAAAAAAGAGAAAAAAAATTGAGAAAAAAATTTTTGGAGTTAAAGAAAATAAAGTAAAACAGATATAATACGTGTTGTTATTACATGTTGGCAATTTGTTGTAATAATATGGTTGTAGTAAAAAAGTCACTCTGTATCACATTGTCGGTACAAAGGTTAAATGTCGAGGATTTTAACTGCTATGAAATTTTATGGGATTCATATATTTTTGTAGGTATTAAATTACGTGAACGCGTGATTTGCAGTCTTTATTGATATTGAATTTTGTTTTTGAATCCTCCTTTATCATAAAATATTGAAAATTTTATTGATATGATATTTTGTTGTATTTTTCCCACAACCATCAGTTTCAAGTTCAATACTATACAAAATTAATGATAGTTGTGCCTCATATTTGCTGAATATTGAAGAAAAGACATACACATGTAACCAATTCACATGCACAAAATTACATATTTACACGTGCTTGCGGTTATTGAAAATATGAAGGAAGATTCATATTCACATTGTTCAAAATATTATAAAATATAGATTTACATTCAAATATACGGTAGTACAATTTTCTTGCTTGGAGATCACATTGACTAAAATGTACCTGATGAGGTAAAAGCAAAAATAGTCTTGGTTCTTGATTCAAAAGTAAAATATGGACAAAAAAGAAAGGAAAAAAAAAAGCCATGAAAAAGAAAAAAGAATCAAAGTACAAAATGTTGAAGATGTGGGAAGGTTGGCCACAATCAGAAGTCATGTTAACATCTAGTAATTTTGAAGAAGAAACCACGAAAGTAAAGAAGGTTGGAACGTATGAATCTAGATCATTTGTGTGTATATATATTGTTTTGGGTTTTATTTTTTTTAATTTGTTTTTAATTTTTTTAATTTTTTGCTACTATCCATACGAGGGACTTCTATTCATCATTTGTACTTTTGAGATAAATATATCAATGGGATCACTTTTCAAACAAGTAAGACTCAAAAACTGTTAGAATGCGTATGTCACATTTTTTAAGAAGCTTAGGTTTAACATTGTCAAAAAGAGGCTAAGTTCTTGCTGGAACTTGAAAAAAAATTCTTAGTATTACTATTAATATTAAAAAGTATGACAAATCAAGTCACTTTTTAATACTACTATTATAAAAATTCTTAGTATTGCTACTTTAAGCTCTTGCAAGACATGGTGAATTGTTGTAATTGATATGCCATCCCATCAATAATACAACTAGTGAATCCTTATCTTTTCATATAAACTAGATATGCAACAAATGTTTGGAGTGCAAAGTGCATGTCAACCCTGTTATCATATCGATAAGAAGTTTCTATGATCACTTGCGACATTAGATGCAATTGTATGACTTACAAGCTTTCAAATATAAAAAGACAATATTCATTGGCACAATTTTCCTTTGATAAATCACATGCAAGCAACTAAAAGATATCAATTACCAACATATCAAATACACTAAACTTATCCGATAAGCTGACAAATAAATATTGATGTTAAAAATAAAAAATAAAAGTGTATAAACACCATCAATGTTAATTTCCATCACCGAACATTTTCCAACATCATTTACTGATTATTCTTGCCTCCCTCATCAGATATATCTTCATCTCTACCTCATCAACATATCAGAAATGCCTTTCCTTTGATAGCCAATCGTTGTCTATCTCATGATTCTTATCTTAGTTCTTATGATGTAAACTTACAATTGAGTATCCAAATTTTGCATCACTTGTGAAATGTTGAATGTCTTTGAAATTATCAAACATTTCATTAATGAAGTATTTTACATACTTAACAAAATAAATTTCACAACCTCTACTGCAACAACAGAGAGAGAGAGAGAGAGAGAGAGAGAGAGAGAGAGAGAGAGAGAGAGAGAGAGAGGAGGAGGAGGAGGAGGAGGAGGAGGAGGAGGAATAAGAATAAAACAATTGAAGAACTAAAAATTAAATCAAAATAAAAACATAACAATTTTACTCATTCTTTTGATGTGGAAATTTTGGGACCATATGTATGGCCAATGGTTTCGTAGCATCTTCTTATGTAATGCTTTTGCCCTTGAAGAAACGAGTGTGAAAAAGAATATGAAGAACTATAACTAGAAAAGGTTGAACACCCTCAAGTACTACAGCCTTCCTTACAATTTTATTGTCTGAGTTATATACGTTGATACAGATTTTCTTTGATGTCAAAATGATATGTAATCCAATTAACAGAGTTCGACATCCTACTTGGCATAATAACATGGTCAAATGACTTTATTTTGTTTTGCATGGCATGCACAAATGCACCACATAGATAAAAGAAAAGCCTGATTCGCAAAGGCGGATTTCTCTTTCCAAAATGCATGTACGAACAATTCATTTGGATACTGAATGCAAAATTTTTGGTAGTAGTCTTGATGTTTATACCACGTTCATAACTTAGCATCTTTCCGAAATAATAGAACAAACTTCATTATGTTACAAAAAAGAAAAAAATACTGACTCCTTAGGATTCATTGACTCGTACCATTACAGATTAGAAGAGATTGGATAATGCAAAAATTCAAATAAGATGTCACTTTATCAGAAAAGTCACATAATGTGTCATTTTATTAGGAAAAAGTCGCAGATAATATAAAATTGTAACAACTTACTTATTTTTTGACATCAATCCCTTCTTGTACCGATTCTCAAATGCATCGACATCAACTCCAAAAGGAGAACTCAAACCAACTGTGGATGCAAAAGTATCCTTTTAATGTTTCTTTGTACCCACGTAGAATCATATTCATCAACCCAAGGTATTGAAGAAGTGTGACAGGTTTCTTTTGTTAGAGGCGTGTTTTGCACGACTTCATCGTCAATAGCTATGGCATCAACATTCTGAATTTCAAAATAAAATTAAAATATTGTCAAATTATATAGTATTAAAGCACAAGTTATTTGGAGAAAAAAACACTAAAATAAACAATTGCCTCTTGAAATCTATTTTCAGCTCAAATTGGTTCCATGATTTCATCAACTTTATTCCAGACTTCATATTTTATTCAATCCTCATCCAGCAGTTCAATCCAGCATTTATTAGATGATGATGTAACAACCGAATGGAATATTGATAAGTGTGTTTTTGCACACTTATTTACATCACAAACATGACTTAAATACAAGTAAAATGATTAAATTGTTACTTAATTTTGTCGAATTCATGCAATGTAGGTGATTCTATGGAAATAGTGGAATTCAAGAGAAAAGAGCCGAAAAAGGACCAAATTGGAGCAAAATGAAAATTCAGGGACCAAATTGCAATTATCTGAAAGTTGATCCGATGAACACATCAAGCAATTGATCAAGCTAAGCACCAATTGGAAGTTATAATGGAACATTGGAGCAACTAGAAACAAGAGAGGAGGTCAAGGAGTGAAGGAATGAAACTTGAGAATCAAAATGACTCAATTTAGAAGTTCACTCTACTATGCGGTCGCGAGTAACCCTCTAGGGATTAAAAACGCCAAAATCCATATACCTATGCGGTCGCATAGGTATAATCTTTGCCCCATTTTTGTAGTTTCCTTATATGATTGCAACTCCTTTGGTAACCTAATTT
>NW_019242055.1:2489-21796 GCF_002742605.1 Olea europaea var. sylvestris | reverse complement strand
TGTAACTAGGTGATCGATGAACCATGTAATTATTATTAAACCTTTTATTTCATGACTTTGAATTCATAGTTCGATGGGATTATTTGAATGAATTATATTGCTTTATTTATTTCCACAATTAATGTGCACTTAATTTGTGTGAATTTGGTGGTTTAATTTTGAATTTGAGAAAATTGGATTAAACTCGACATATATAATTCATCATAGGGTCCGATATAGGATAGAAATATACCCCTATACTCTATGTAAATCTTTAATTGCTCACAAAAAATTACATGCATTCTTGTATAATTTCATCCGTCATAGAATATATAGACTGGTGATTTATGAGAATAGGTTCAATACATCTCGAGAGAGAGTATTGAATAGATTTAGGAGCATTGATTTGTCAAATTCTCATTGGATTATCAAAATTGAGAAATTAGGGTTTATTTAATAATTATTTGGAAATTCGTGATCCTAGTGCATTCGTTTTACATAGATTTTCATAAATTGACAATACATTTCAGTTATTTTCATAACATTTTCGTAATTAAGTCATTCGTTAAGTGAATTTGAGTAATCAGGGTTTAATTTGAAATTAGGGTTTTTCAATTTGGGGATTTCTCCCAAAATTAGGGCTTTTAATTCTAAAATTCATTTTAAGTCAATTAGTTTCAGTTAAGGCTAAAATAAATAAAATTGAACTACTATTTCTCTGTGGGACGATACTCGGACTTCTAAAGTCCACTTTAATACTTGTCACGACCTGTACACTTATATTTGGAGAAAAAAACACTAAAATAAACAATTGCCTCTTGAAATCTATTTTCAGCTCAAATTGGTTCCATGATTTCATCAACTTTATTCCAGACTTCATATTTTATTCAATCCTCATCCAGCAGTTCAATCCAGCATTTATTAGATGATGATGTAACAACCGAATGGAATATTGATAAGTGTGTTTTTGCACACTTATTTACATCACAAACATGACTTAAATACAAGTAAAATGATTAAATTGTTACTTAATTTTGTCGAATTGATGCAATGTTTTATTTTTATTTTAGGTTATTATCCTCTATTTGTATTTTAGTTAATTAAATTGTTTGAATCTCAGTGCTCGTACTGGTTTTAATTCTCAGATTTGCATGTTACGACTGCCTGGAATTCTATGGAAATAGTGGAATTCAAGAGAAAAGAGCCGAAAAAGGACCAAATTGGAGCAAAATGAAAATTCAGGGACCAAATTGCAATTATCTGAAAGTTGATCCGATGAACACATCAAGCAATTGATCAAGCTAAGCACCAATTGGAAGTTATAATGGAACATTGGAGCAACTAGAAACAAGAGAGGAGGTCAAGGAGTGAAGGAATGAAACTTGAGAATCAAAATGACTCAATTTAGAAGTTCACTCTACTATGCGGTCGCGAGTAACCCTCTAGGGATTAAAAACGCCAAAATCCATATACCTATGCGGTCGCATAGGTATAATCTTTGCCCCATTTTTGTAGTTTCCTTATATGATTGCAACTCCTTTGGTAACCTAATTTCGACGGCTTTAAATAGTAAAAAACGTCCAGAAGCCGAGGACGGACGAATTGGGAGGTAAAAACATTCATGTTGGAGAGGATTTGAAGGCAAGAACAAGGATTGACGCGGCCATAAGAGCATGGTAGATTCAGCATCAGATGGCTCAATATCCACAAGAACAGTTGACGGGGCATTGGAATTATTTGAGCGAATAGCTACCACATCAGCCATGTGGTCTTCTGAGAGGGCGATTCCAAAGAAAACTCCAGGTGTCTACGAGGTGGATGCTTATTCAGCAATATCTGCAAAAATTGATTCTCTGTATCACAAGGTGGAAAGCATATCACAAGCATCACAAGTTAAGAAGAGCAATTGTGAGGAATGTGGAGCCGAGCACAAAACATCAGATTGCCCAATACTCATGCAAGGAATTGAGCAACCAGATTACGCACAGTGGGGACAACGCCAGCAGCATAATCAATATGGTGAGACTTTCAATCCCAGCTGGAAAAAACATCCCAACTTCTCTTGGAGCAACCAGAATTAGAATAAGCCACAGGGGCAATTTCAACAACAGGAGAAGAGGCCTCAATTGGAAGATATGATAGGAAAATTCATGGAGAAGGCCGAAGCTACACTTCAAAATCAAAATGCAACCATCAAAAATTTGGAAACTCAGATGGGGCAGCTAGCCATCGCATTGACTGGCAGAGCACCAGGTAACTTACCAAGTAATACAGAAATCAATCCTAAAGAGCAAGTCAAGGCCATTACAACTCGAAGTGGAGTGCAATTACCTGAAATCCATGTCAAGAGACCGGGGGTGATTGGAGAAACATCTTCTTCCGCTGAAGAAGAGACTGTTGTAAAGGAATCAAATTCAAAGGAAAATTCAGAAGAATCACAAGATAAGGCCAAAGTCACAGTCAACCCCTACGAACCTTCGATTCCCTTTCCACAGCGCTTGAAGAAGCAAAAAGTGGAGCAACAATACAAAAAATTTCTAGAAATCTTCAAAAAGCTCCATATTAACATCCTACTAGCTGATGCACTGTTCTAGATACCTAGCTACGCGAAATTTCTGAAGGATATCATATCAAATAAACGCAAGCTAGAAGATCATGAGACAGTTATGCTTACTGAGGAATGTAGTGCCAGAATTCAGAATAAGCTTCCACCAAAACTAAAAGATCCAGGGAGCTTTACTGTTCCTTGCACAATCGGTGAAGTATATTTTGATAAAGCATTATGTGACTTTGGTGCAAGTATTAATTTAATGCCTTTGTCTGTTTTCAGGAAACTAGGATTGGGAGAAGATAAAGCAACCACTGTGACACTTCAGCTGACTGAAAGGTCACTGACACATCCCAGAGGAATAATTGAAGATGTGCTCATCAAGGTTGAGAAGTTCATATTCCCAGCGGACTTTCTTATCCTGGACATGGAAGAGGACAAGGACGTTCCATTGATACTTGGCAGACCATTTCTGGCAACAGGGAGAGCGTTAATTGATGTTCAAAGAGGTCAGTTGATTTTAAGATTGGGAGAGGAGCATATATCATTCAATGTATTCAAGGCAATGAAATTACCAGCAGAATCTGACAGCTGTTATCAAGTTGACATTATTGACAAGGCAGTACAAGAAACATTCTTACTACACGGTCCATCTGATGCCTATGAGGCATGTATTGCACATCCCCAATCAATCCAGTCAGAGTCTTTTGAAGTTGAAACATGTGCAAGATTTTTGGAGACCAACCCGCCATACACACGAAAGAGGCACTTCGAGGAACTAGGGATGGGAAACACAAAGTCACTACCTTCAGTTCAGCAGCCGCCAGTTTTAGAACTCAAACAACTACTGCCACATCTCAGATATGCTTATTTAGGAGAGTCAGATACACTTCTAGTAATCATTTTGAACACAGTCAGTGAGATAGAGGAGGAAAAACTGCTCAGGGTACTTAGAGAGAACAAGACGGCGATTGGTTGGACAATAGCTGACATTAAAGGAATCAGTCCTTCCCTGTGTATGCATAAAATTTTAATGGAGGAAAATTGCAAGCCTAGCATAGAAAGTCAGAGAAGATTGAACCCAAACATGAAGGAAGTGGTCAGGGCAGAGATACTGAAGTTATTGGATGCAGGAATTATCTACCCAATTTTGGATAGTGCATAGATCAGCCCTGTTCAAGTGGTACCGAAAAAAGGGGGAATCACAGTGGTGAAAAATGAGAAGAATGAACTAATTCCCACCAGAACAGTTACGGGTTGGAGAGTTTGCATTGACTATCACAAACTCAATGCAGCTACACGAAAGGATCACTTCCCACTCCCATTCATTGATCAGATGTTCGAGAGGTTGGCTGGATATTCACACTACTGCTTTCTTGATGGATACTCGAGCTATAATCAGATACCTGTCGCACCAGAGGAGCAGGAGAAGACCACTTTCACTTGCCCCTACGGTACTTTTGCTTATCGTAGGATGCCTTTTGGTCTTTGCAACACTCCAGCCACATTTCAGAGGTACATGATGGCAATATTCTCTGATATGATTGAAAGGTTTACCGAGGTTTTCATGGACGACTTCTCAGTATTTGGATCTTCATTTGATGAATGTCTAAACCACTTGAATTTGGTCTTACAGAGATGCAAGGAGACTAACCTGGTTTTAAATTGGGAAAAATGCCACTTTATGGTACAGGAAGGCATTGTACTTGGGCATAGGATATCGGCAAAAGGAATTGAGGTAGACAAGGCAAAAATTCAAGTGATTGAGAAATTACCACCGCCTACATCAGTTAAAGGAGTTCGCAGTTTTTTAGGGCACGCTGGGTTTTACCGGAGGTTTATAAAAGATTTCTCGAAGATCACTAAACCTTTGTGCAATTTGCTAATGAAAGATGTAACCTTTGAGTTCAATGAGGATTGTCTCACAGCCTTCAACACTTTAAAGGAAAAGCTTACGACAGCACCAGTAATTGTAGTACCAGACTGGGAATTGCCTTTTGAATTGATATGTGATGCAAGTGATCACGTTGTAGGTGCAGTATTGGGACAACGGAGGAACAAGATTTTTCATGTGATCTACTATGCAAGCAGAACTCTAAATGATGCACAAATAAATTATGTAACCACTGAAAAGGAGCTATTGGCTGTGGTATTTGCATTCGACAAATTCAGGTCATAACTCGTCGGGTCTAAAGTCATCGTCTATACCGATCATGCTGCATTGAAGTATCTGCTCACAAAGAAGGATGCAAAGTCGAGATTAATTCGTTGGGTGCTATTGTTGCAAGAATTTGACATTGAGATACGTGACAAGAAGGGCACCGAGAACGTAGTAGCAGATCACCTATCCAGACTAGAACCTGGGGAGACGGAAGATTTAGTGGATATAAATGAGATCTTCCTGGATGAACAGATGTTGAGAGTGGATGAAGCACCTTGGTACGCAGATATTGTCAATTATTTGGCCAGTTCCATTCCACCGCCTGACTGCTCCATTCACCAAAGAAAAAAATTCTTCGCCGAGTTAAAATACTATTTCTGGGAGGATCCAATTCTCTATAGACGAGGAGCTGATCAGATAGTGAGGAGGTGCGTACCTGAAGAAGAAGTACATGAGATTCTCGAGCACTGTCACTCATCCGCATATGCAGGACAATTTGGAGCTTCAAAAACAGCTGCAAAGATTCTACAATCAGGTTTCTACTGGCCTACACTGTTTAAAGACACATTTGAGTTTGTTAAGAGGTATGACAGATGTCAACGCACTGGGAATATCTCGAGGAGAAATGAAATGCCACTGAACAATATTTTGAAAGTGGAGATATTTGATGTTTGGGGAATTGACTTCATGGGACCTTTCTCCCCTTCGTTCTCAAACCAGTATATCTTGGTGGCAGTGGATTACGTCTCAAAATGGGTGGAAGCAATTGCATTGCCAACAAATGACTCAAAGACAGTAATTGGATTCTTGAAGAAATATATTTTCACCCGATATGGTATACCGCGGGCTATAATCAGTGATGGGGGCAAGCATTTCTGTAATCGCCAGTTTGAGCAGCTGCTGAATAAATATGGCGTTAAACACCGCGTTGC
Source organism: Olea europaea var. sylvestris (assembly GCF_002742605.1). Taxonomy (NCBI): domain Eukaryota; kingdom Viridiplantae; phylum Streptophyta; class Magnoliopsida; order Lamiales; family Oleaceae; genus Olea; species Olea europaea. The sequence continues at coordinate 16,176 of NW_019242055.1, read as the reverse complement.
TACTCCATATCATCCACAAACCAGTTGGCAAGAGGTATCTAATCGGCAGCTGAAGAGAATACTAGAAGTCACTGTGAATTCATCTAGAAAGGATTGGTCTAAAAAGCTAGACGATGCATTACGGGCTTACAGAACAGCATTCAAGACCCTGATCGGCATGTCTCCATACCGCCTAGTCTTTGGGAAAGCATGCCATCTGCCATTAGAAATGGAGCACCGGGCATATTGGGCTATGAAACAGTTAAATATGGACTTGAATGCCGCCGGTGAAAAGCGTCTACTACAACTGAATGAGTTGGATGAATTTAGAATGGAGGTTTATAAAAATGCAAAACTTTACAAGGAGCGAACCAAGAAGTGGCATGATATGCACATTTAGAGGCGAGTATTCGAAGTGGGGCAGCAAGTACTACTGTATAACTCGAGACTCAAGCTATTCCTAGGAAAACTACGATCACGATGGTCGGGTCCCTACACAGTTACAAAAGTCCTACCATATGGGGCTATACAAGTGAGCCATGAGAATAAGGGTACCTTCACTGTTAATGGGCAAAGGTTGAAACACTACTGGGGCGGTGACTTCTCTAACCAAAAGTCAACCGTTCAACTCGAGACGCCAGAATGAAGCAGTCGTAGAAAAGTCGAGCTATCGACTATAACTTAGCGCTGGGTGGGAGGCAACCCACTGTATCCTTTTTATCTTTTTATTTACTTTATTATGCTTTCCGCATTAGATTAGGAAGTTTATTTTCAAATTCATTTAGTATTTTGTTATGTGGTCATCGATCATCTAGGCATGTTAAAAGAGTCCAAGCACTGTTCACACGAGTCCTTAAGTATCACACAAGAGTTCGGGTTGATTTGAGTTGTTTGGGTAGTTGAGTGTGAAATTCACGCATTTCGAGGCAAATTATGTTTTCTAAATTTCACATGTCAATGTTTTAAAAGTATGTCTTCGAAAAATTGGGGGCGTTGAGAGCCGGGTCATTTATCAAAAAAAAAATTTGGACAAAAATCGGATTTTTTTTGGGGAAAGAAGCATTGTTTTATTTTATTTCTTTTGAAAAAAAAATTTGTGTCTATGCGAGCGCATAGACATGGTGTCTATGCGGTTGCATAGGCACCACCCGAGGCTCATTTTGGAAAAAAATTTATCACTATGTGACCGCATAGTGTTTCACTATGCGTCCGCATAGAAGTGGATTCACTCGTCATCCAACCCCCACTTCTTTTGCACACGTAACACACGAGGAGATGAACTCTAGGGCATGATTTCTTCTCAGTTTCACGCACACGGTCCAGCTATCACACACAAATCATCATTCCATTGAAGCGTAAGGGACTACATCCACAACACTCACACGATGAAGGGCTCTGAGGCAGATGTTACATCGCATTCACTGCACACGAACACAAAAGTTCATTACCATTAATCACCCACCTGTTTGTGAAATCAAATCAACCCCTACAAGATTACAAGGTAATGTTTCACAATCCCTCTCGGTTATTTCATTTGGGGTAAGACACGATTGAAATTTTTAGTTTTGAAGAAATGAAGGACTAGGGATGGTTAATGTATGGGTGGCTTGCTGTGATTGTATTGTGAAAATTGTGGGAAGATTATACTTATCAGTTCATTCAATTTGTAGCAGTTTTACTTTATACATACTATATGTTTGATAAAATGTCTAAGTGAAAATTTGTGCGCATTTTGGTGAATCCTACATTGGACATGATTGTTATATGAATTGAGATATGTGTTGTGACGAATCCCCATAGAAGTTAAGTTGGAAAACACAAAAACCTGACTTGACCACACGTAGTCATAACATGACTAGGTCATGTCACCTACTTTGCACTGTATTTTGCCAACCCAAATGACACCCAATTGACTTGAATTTTGGATATGTGCTAGAGTGCTACAAGTACTTTCATATGCCCAGAGATCACTCGGGAAAATTTCATCTTTTCTGGACGATACCGAGGGGGTGAAAATCCTTGGTTGGTCATGGGTTCTATTGCACAATTTGCATGTTTTGAGCCAAGTTTTGTTGGTAAATTCTTATTTAGACATGATAATCCTATTTTGGGACATAGTTTATGCATTTTACACACCAAATGAACTCCGATTGAGCTGAAATTTGGGTATGTGCTAGACCTCATTGCATTCTTTCATATGCCCGGAGGTTGCCCGGGACAATCTTGATAATTCTCGATGGTGCCCGGGGCCGTAGGTGTACACTCAATCATGACTCCAACCCTTTCACTATGAGCATATTCACCCAAATTTTCTTAGTTTTCGTATGGGCTATACATTTATACTATTTTAATCATCATACGTTGTTCATTACACACCGTGGTAGTATACATGCATATTGAAACAAGTTTGGGGGATTTGTGAATTACGTGCTTTTAATTTCATGCGATTTCTCGCTGTACAACAAGATGTTTAATGCTAGCTATTTTCCAACTTTGCAGGATGCCACCAAAACGAACTTCAAAAGGGAAGGAAAATGTTGGCTCATCATCCAGCACAGCACGTACTCGAGTGCTTGAAGGAGGGATACAGATTTTTGACTTCCGAGGCAGTAGCCCGATATGAAAATATAGTGAGTCGATGGACATTGACACCAGAGCGGGCTGTTAAATTGGAAGACTTTCCTGATTTCGAGCTGACCACTTTGGTGCATAATTGTGGATGGGGTAAAGTAGTGGAGCAGCCACATCGGATATATGAATTGTTGGTAGGGGAATTTTACGCCAACTTCAATACAGAAATTGACACACCAGGGTCCGACCACCTACATTAGACTTGGGTCAGGGGAAAATGGATCACATTCTCACTCGAGGTTATTCAAGACTACTACCAGCTCACGTGGGACAACATATCCCCTATACCAGGTGATCTCAATTGGCATGAAGTGACGAAGATCTTATTGGGGCGACAAAATGCATGGCCACTCCCCACCACCGAGTGGCACAAGATTGAGCTGACACCATCTATAGCCATCATGTGGCTGTTTATGTGCCACAACATTGAGCCAACCTCTCACAGGACCACATTCACAGATCCCACAGCTGGATTCCTTTATCACTTGGTGCGAGGTAATAAGGTTGATCTTGCCACTCTCTGCTATAATCAGATCCATCATGTGGGTACCTTGGGAGACAGGCACAGCTCAATGATCTTTCCAAGCCTCATCTCTGGAATATGCATAGCTGTTGGTAAAAACATTGCATCCGGGAAAGTGGCTGCCAAACCCAGCCCCATCATAAAGCGCAGTACCTTGGAGGCTAAAGACAGTGCCAGGATAAAGCACTGGGAAAAGCAAGAAATTGAACGGCGTAGACAGCAGGAAGAGCAAGGTCACGAGCACGCAGAGCAAGAGATGCCTTAAGCTCCACCACCACAGGTTGAGATAAATGCACAGTTATGGCGCCAAATTTTCACCACCACCACGAGAACCAGTCGAGACGTACAGAGTCTCCAGCAGGCTATGGGGACTTTGACGACTGAGATGCATACAGCCCATCGCGACATCCGTATTTCCACTGATATGTCACGTGCTGCTCGCTAGGATGCCCAGGCAGCTAGGAGGGAGATGGAAACTATGAACGGTCGACTCAGTGTGTATGTGGGCAGGGTGGATGGCATCCAGATGAGGGTAAATGAAACTTGGGAGCGTCTGGGCCGTTTGGAAACACGTGTTAAGGGAATCCATGATGAAATGACACAGCAGTCAGCACTGATGAGAGAGATCTTGGCGCGCCTACCTCCACCCCCAGCTGATGGTACTGCAGGTTCTAGCTTCCCATCGCAGTCCCCATATTGATCAGGGGAGTATCGTTTGCCTCATTTGTACTCATTTTCCTTAAATTCTGTCATCTAAACTTTAATTTTCGCATTGAGGACAATGTCTTGTATAAGTTTGGGAGATGGTGGCATAATTTGAAAAAGACATTCGGCATGTAATTAATTACATTTCCACAATCCAGATTTAATTTGACTAATTGTTGCATGATGCATGCTTCTGAGTGAATATTGATTATGCTTATGTATGCTTGTGTGAGTTTAATCGCCTTGCTGGCTATGATGTTACTATTGGATTGGTATATTTCAAAACTTTGGAGTCGGTGTTAATTAGGCCAACTAATACTTGCTGATGTAATACTTGACATTCTTTATGCACGCCATTCATGCTTTACATGTTAGGTAAGTGATTGGGGTTTTGAGCATAAAGTAGGAAAATAATTATAACCCTCTATTGAATTAACCCGTAAACTACCTTAAGACAGTTTGGTGATAATTGAGCTATTATAGGAGAACATTGAGATAAGTGAGGCTCCGTGCATGAATTATTGTGTGGATTGCCTAGACCAGTGGAATGAAGAGTAGGTGAAAATCTTAAATTGAGGGTTGGTTTTGGATACCAGATGTCTAGAAAAATAAGGGCATAAACTTAATTTGTGAGAATAAGACACTTCTTTTCATGCCTTTATGACTCGAGCAAGTAAGCCTGTAAGGATATTTCAAAATCTGATGCCCTAAGGTCAACTGATTTGGGAGTCACCGGCCCAGAGCTCGATACATGGGTCATATAGAAAGTAAGAGGTAAAGAGGTTAATAAAAAGTCATCCGATCGAGCCTTTATAACTCGGGTGAATAAGCCTGCAAGGGTTTAAAACCTGGTGCCCTAAAGCCAACTGGTTTGGGAGTCACCGACCTAAAGCTCGTTACATGGGTTATATAGAAAGCAAATGAGAAGATGATAAAAAAAAATTAGAAAACCAGAGAAAAGTGAGAAAAACAAAAAGAGACAATAACAAGAAGAAAAACCCTTGGACATTTGATGGAAGAAACTATACCTTTGAGGCGAGGCAAGTAACCTAGTTTAATCTTGAGTGTCGAAGCAATCAAAACTATGAGAGCCTTCACTTGTTCACATGTGAACTTGTGATAGTGAGATTAATCCAAACTACGAGAGGGTGAGAACTGTAGCTGGGTAAACTCATAATTTTTAAACACAACCCCAGGATAATTGAGTGAAAAGAATAAGTTTGGGGGGTTGTGTATCTCTCGAGCGAGTAAGGAGACATTTGACCACTTGGGGTCGGGACTCAAACTTATCATGAACATGATATGTTAGCATGAATCCACACACACACTTCAAGTATGCATTTAACAGGTAAAGGTTGATGTCATTTTGCACTGATAAATTTTCATAAAATCAATTACTTAGTCCAATCCTGAGCCAAGGCAAGGTGTTAAGCCATGTTTGTTCAAAACTATATCACTATCTTGTTTGAGGACAAACAATAGTTCAAGTTTGGGGGGTTTGATAAGTGTGTTTTTGCACACTTATTTACATCACAAACATGACTTAAATACAAGTAAAATGATTGAATTGTTACTTAATTTTGTCGAATTCATGCAATGTAGGTGATTCTATGGAAATAGTGGAATTCAGGAGAAAAGAGACGAAAAAGGACCAAATTGGAGCAAAATGAAAATTTAGGGACCAAATTGCAATTATCTGAAAGTTGATCCGATGAACACATCAAGCAATTGATCAAGCTAAGCACCAATTGGAAGTTATAATGGAATATTGGAGCAACTAGAAACAAGAGAGGAGGTCAAGGAGTGAAGGAATGAAACTTGAGGATCAAAATGACTCAATTTAAAAGTTCACTCTACTATGCGATCACTTAGTAGAAAATCTATGCGGTCGCGAGTAACCCTCCAGGGATTAAAAACGCCAAAATCCATATGCCTATGCGGTCGCATAGGTATAATCTGTGCCCGATTTTTACAGTTTCCTTATATGATTGCAACTCCTTTGGTATCCTAATTTCGACAGGTTTAAATAACTAAAAACGTCCAGAAGCCGAGGATGGACGATTTGGGAGGTAAAAACATTCATGTTGGAGAGGATTTGAAGGCAAGAACAAGGATTGACGTGAAGATTTACAAGATTTCTTCAAGTTTTGATAACCCGGTGATGTATTTTATTCAAAACTTGATAGATTTCGTTATTTTTATCATGATAGGCTAGATTTCTGTAACTAGGTGATCGATGAACCATGTAATTATTATTAAACCTGTTATTTCATGACTTTGAATTCATAGTTCGATGGGATTATTTGAATGAATTATATTGATTTATTTATTTCCACAATTAATGTGCACTTAATTTGTGTGAATTTGGTGGTTTAATTCTGAATTTGAGAAAATTGGATTAAACTCGACATATATAATTCATCATAGGGTCCGATAGGGGATAGAAATATACCCCTATGCCCTATGTAAATCTTTAATTGCTCACAAAAAATTACATGCATTCTTGTATAATTGCATCCGTCATAGAAATATAGGCTGGTGATTTATGAGAATAGGTTCAATACATCTCGAGAGAGAGTATTGAATAGATTTAGGAGCATTGATTTGTCGAATTTTCATTGGATTATCAAAATTGAGAAATTAGGGTTTACTTAATAATTATTTGGAGATTCGTGATCCTAGTGCATTCGTTTTACATAGATTTTCATAAATTGACAATACATTTCAGTTATTTTCATAACATTTTCGTAATTGAGTCATTCGTTAAGTGAATTTGAGTAATTATGGTTTAATTTGAAATTAGGGTTCTTCAATTTGGGGATTTCTCCCAAAATTAGGGCTTTTAATTCTAAAATTCATTTTAAGTCAATCAGTTTCGGTTAAGGCTAAAATAAATAAAATTGAACTACTCTTTCTCTGTGGGACGATACTCGGACTTTTAAAGTCCACTTTATTACTTGTCACGACCCGTACACTTGCTGTAATTTAAATCGAAAGAAATATTTCGCGAACAAATATTATCATTAACATAAATAGAAAAGTCAAATTATATAATGCAAAAATAACATAACTCATTATGAAAATGTTAATCAAAGAAAAAGACAAACTCTACCTCGTGAATTTTTGCTAAACTACGAACAACAACATGCGCGCTGAGCTTTTATCAAATCCTCTTCATTTAATTCAATTTACGTTGGTCAATATTTTCGACTGGTCCCTTCACCTTTTTTTTGCCACAACTTATATCAAACTTGAAGCCTAGAGAAAAACTAGGACAATAATTAACATCTTTTCGAGTTTTTGAGCATCTTTCGGAGTCGAGCATTTGATTTTTGAGTCAGAGTCATACGATAGAGTTTGTTAGTATGATTCACTTCATGTAGCATGTAATCAATATGTCGGGTTACATGTTCATATTTGGATGTGGCTTAGTAGATAGATATGGGGCTCATTATGTATTATGCATGCTTATGCACATTTCATGTTATTTTCGTAGTAAAAGTTGTGAATTCGACTTATCTCTAGTGTGTTGTATTATTGTTTGAATTTGTACATAGTGAATTACAGGTCGTTAGTCCTATGCACAGGGGAGATAATGTCGAAATTCTATTAAAAATAATTTATAAAAAAGTGCATATTGTAGTAACCTTAATGATGGGTCCAACTTTGTGTTAGTATCTATCATCGATACACGTCACGTGTCGGGTCCACTAGCATTACTTGGAACTGGGCGTGTCACCCCAACTCGCTTTAATTAAACATAAGTCTGACTACAAAACTCTTCCTCATAGATGCGCCCTCTTTGACACAATAAATTCATAACTAGCCATGTGTTATATTTGTCTATAAATACTGGTCATTTGCACAATTGATCACCATCAAAGCATCCCAACACCATATACTTCACACAAGGGTTGAGCACTTATTCAATCATTGAACCACCCAGTGATCCAACGAATGTCCTCTTGCAACGATCCATATGACCCACATTGGTGTACAATTTATGAATTATACACCATATACCTATACCGAACAATACTGGAATGTATCATGTCCATGCTATGCTCATAAACATTTCCAAAATATATTATTTATGTATGAGATGAGTGATTGCATAACAATGAACTTATTCACAAAATTCCGTTCGATATCGCCCTCATGAAAGAAATCACGTAAACAATATAAATCTTAGCTACATATTTTACTCATTAATCGGAGAAGGAATATATTCTCAAATTGATCCCATCAAATTATACAAATCAATAATTTCAAAATCAAATTTCAAGATCCTGTCCTTAAATAATTTTCTATTGGCACGGGTGCCTTCAAATTCGGCTTTTACTTAATACCAGAAGAGCACGGGTACCTCTAATATGCCATAACTATAAGAATACAAGTACATGTGTCCCTGGTTTAAAACATGTACCACCTGAGAGCATCAAAATATCAATTAATGGAGTTTTCTGTGCTTCCCCATTTTATTCTAAAAGTTTATCTTAGAAGAACTTAATTATCTTACAAAAATCTCCTTTGATGAACTTAATTTCTAGAAATAAAGAAGAATGTAGTTCATTATTTTAATCACTTAATTTCTTTCTTGAGTGTTCCTAAGCTAGACTTGTTGTAGGATTTCTATTATTGATTGTCCTATTTATACTGGTTTGAGGGAAGTTCAACATCGGGATAAGATCACGTGTGATATAAAATATGAGGATTTTATTCCATTTTAATAAAAAAGCCTTAAGTACTAGGTTTCTTACGCAAGCAAACACCTTACTCATCAACCCAATCTTAGAATCACAGATCACTTTTCTTTCGGCCAACCTCCCCCGAAACCACCGGATTTACAAGCCCTCAATCCCCTCTTCAACTACCACGCAAATAACAACCCAAAACTCAACCAAAATCGATAAAAGAATCTACCTCAAAACTAGATCGGCCACAAACTGCTTCTGTCGGAGCTTCCACCTCCAGCGACACCCAACGTCGTGCACTGCCACCACTCGACTACCCATCCCCAAACGACTCAAGCCATGGCTCCAATTTAACCAAAACAATACTCCATAATTCTAATATGAACCAAGAAATCTCGCCAGTCGTGAAGTTTGCCCGATGGGTGCCGAAAATTCGAAAATCTGACGCCATCCAGTTGAACCAAGTTGGCGGACCACCTGGGCTGCCCAAGGTGGTCCGCCCTCCCCTTCCTATGGCACACCTTGCCCAGCCGTCGGTCAAGGCCAATTTCAACCAAATGTCGCTAAATTCATGGATGAATTTAGGGCTCTATTCGAAAAATTTGGGACAAACAAATTTGATGAATCAATGTTGCTTCAAATGTTAAATTCGAGAGGCAGAATTTCAATTCAAGATGGAGAAACTATGGGTCAACAGTCAATTGTGCCGATTAACAACAACAAATCTTATTTGAATTCCTCAACGGCTGATGAGCATGAAACTGTTTTGTGTGATCCGGTTGATGTTGTTTCTAAGGTTATTGCTCCAAATTCGACATACTTACCTATGATTGAGGGTCACAAGATCATAGGTAACCTGACAGTTGATAGGAATGATGACCAATTGAATCCCAATTTAATCTCCCAATTTGAGATAGTTGAGCCCCCTTCAAATCCAAATACCATTAATTTGGTTGCTACCCATGAAAATGCACCACAACAATTGAATTCTACTACTTCTAATACACCCTTGGTGCCCATGCCTGTTGTCAATAGCTTGGCAAACCTGACAGCCAATTATGAGCCATCTTCATGGATTAAAATCAGAACGGATTTTGCAGCCTCACTTCATTCAAACCGCCCTCAGTAGACCAAAAATACTGGGATCGGCCTAGTCGACGTTCTTTCGATGCTCCGGGTACTACTCAGGGTCCACGCTCTTATGCTACAGCTGTCAATAATAGACTGACTATTATTCAGGCTGAAAGGAGTAAGATAAAATCTTTTGCTAATGTACTTCGTGCTTCCCAGGAATCTAGAGATCATAGCTTGATTTCCAAGGAACCATACATCCATCATGGAGAGCCTGCTATATTTTTTGATGAGTTAGAGGAACAATTTTTGGTGGAGGCCTATAGGTTTACGCTTGTAGGTAAATTTGCACATTGAGAATTTTATGCGCTTTGGTTTCACTAGCAGTTATGAGATTGGACTAATTGATGATATACACACCATTATTCACATGGCACGTGAGGATGATTATTCACGGTTATTTCTGAAACCCACTTGGATGTCCTATACGGGTCTTTAAGTGGATCCCCAATTTTAATCCACAACATGAGGTTTCTATTGCTCCTGTCTGGATTTTATTTCCTTTACACCTTATTCATTTTTTAGCTAACAGTGCACTTTTTGCGATAGCTAAGTCAATTAGGCTCCCTCTTCGTATTGACGAAGCAACTTCTGACCTTTGAAGACCTAGTGAGGCGTGAGTATGTATTGAGGTAGATTTGGAATGTAAACTCCCCAATAGAGTATGGAGAGAGAGAGAGAGAGAAGGGGAGGATATTGGCAGCCTATTACATATGAAAAGGTTCATGTCTTTTGCTTTCAATGTAAGCACTTTGGACATTCGGATGAGAGCTGTTCTAGTGCTTCACATCCTACTCCTCTTGCTGGAGGCACAGTTGTCGGTGACCCGAATACTAGGCCTATCCTAGTTATGGCCAAGGATAAAGGTAAGGTGAAGGAAGTTGTAATTGCACCTCGTCAAAGATGGACTTTAATTAAGAGGAATCAAAAAAGTCAGGAAAGTACATTAGACGCTATCCCCCATCCCAACCAGCAAAATGCTCATTCTATTGCTCCTAGTATCCCTATCACTACAGTTAGTACATCGTAGCACATAAGGCTCCTCTTTACTTTACTATTCCATCAATTATTAACACTACCGCTCCATAGATTACTACTTCCCTGCCATCTGAACAATTTACAGTTGCTCCCATTGGGGATGATACTTAGAGTTTTCTTGCTTTTGCATCAGTTACTCATTCTTGTATTGGTCCCTGTGAATAGTGCTCCTAAGAATGTGGGTTCTACTTACTTTGATCCTATCTTGGTGGATATGTTAGAAAGGCCACAAGGTTCTACTGGTTTAGATGGGCCCGTAATCTCTCCATAATGTCAGCAGAATTCAGAGGATTTATCTCATATTGAAGTCCATCAGCAGGGTCCTTAGATCTTCTTCTGATGACTTGACAGGTATGGTTCATAGGATAGAAGAGGATGACTTTATTCCAGTTGGTCAAAAGAGAAATTTCAAGAGTCACTAACACTTTAATTCCTAAGCTGGTGACTAGAAGTCGGTCACAGGATACCTCTTCACAAACATCTCGATAAGTGCCGAGGTATAGCTAGTATAGCTAGTCGTAGAAACCTAAAGAAACTTATCCAGCTTGATCGGGTTTATCTTTTGATCATTTTAGAGCCTATGGGCTTGGAGAGGAATTTTGATTTTGGTCGTCCCTATTTACACTTCTGGTGTTTAGAATGAGTCGAATAAAATTTGGATTTTCTGGAATGTGGGTCCTACCATTACTGTTATTGATGATCAGATATAGTTCTTACACGTTAGAGTTGAGGATTCCAGATTAGCACGACCTATTTATTTGACAACTGTATATACAGCTTGTGAGGCCTCTATTAGGAGAGACTTGTGGGTGGGTTTTCACCACATTTCCCTCTCCGTGGATGATCATTAGCTAGTTGGGGGAGACTTTAATGTAATTGCTCATGAGGGCGAGCATACCAGTCATAGTTGGCGAGATCGAGGCTCTAGTGCCTTCTCTGATATGATGTTGGACTATGGATTAGAGGATGCAGGTTTTTCTGGGTCTCAGTTCACTTGGACGAATGGTAGGGACAGTAAGAGATTGGATAGGTTTTGATAAACCCTATAGCTGCAGATTTTTGTAAACAACTTACTGTGATACATCTCAATCAGACTTCATCTGATCATTCACCGCTACTTCTACATTGGCTTTCTGATGATGATTTGGGACCTAGACCTTTTCGATTCCTCAATGTTTGGACCAAACATCATAACTTCTTAGCTTTTATTTCTCAGAAGTGATCACTTCCTACTCATCTTACTGGGATAGCTGCTCTAGTAAAATGTTTCAGCCTAAAATAGGGGCTACGGTGGTGGAATCGATGAGTATTTGGTGATGTGTTTCAGCGAGTGAGGGATGCTGAGGTGAGGGTCGACCAGGCAGAGATAGATTTTGAGAGGGACCCTACACCAGAATTCCATAATTTACTTCATCATGCATAGACTGATTTGAATCGGACCTTGGCTATTGAGGAAGGTTATTGGAAGCAAAAGGCCTGTTCTCGTTGTGTGTGTGAAAGGGGATCACAACACCCGATATTTTCATGTGATAGTACAGGGACGACGGATCAAATCTCGAATCAGGACTATCACGACTCAAGCAGGGGAAAACATTTCTACTTCAGAAGACAAGGGTGGACTGGTCTTTCAAAGACTACAAGATACGGTAGACACAATTTCCATGAAGCTTTGGTGGCTATTCAGATCTCAGAGTTCTCATTGGGCTCAATTTTTATTGGGCAAATACTATAGAGGGACACATCCATCACTTGCAGCTATCCCTAATTTAGCCTCTCTTGTATGGAAGAGACTGAAGAGATTTGGACAACATGCCGAGCCACATATTGCGTTACACCTTAGGATAGGTCAGATTTATTATTATTAATATTATTTTTTTGGCATGACTGTTGGATGAGAGATACTTCTTTGACGTCCATCTTCCTAGAGAGGCAACACACATCTACAAATGTGCAGGATTTTTTCAATGATGACGGATGGGACTTTGAACTATTATTACAGGCTATTCCATCAAAGATAGCTTTGTGAGCAGGGGAGGCATAATCAGGAACTACAATGGAAAATATGCATTTTCAACATCATATGGACAGTGCATGATACTAGAAGCAGAGCTCAAAGCTATTCTTAGTGGGATATTACTGGCCAAAGGTTTTGGATTTTCAGATATTTGGGTTAAGGCGGACTCTAGTGTAACTTTTCATTGTATCATCAAAGGTGGAGGACCGTGGGCTATTCAGGGCATACTCAAAAAGATTACAGAAAACATCTTCTTCAATAGGATACCGTTTCCTATATCTTTAGAGAGGAAAACCAGATTGCAGATGCTCTTGCTACAGAGAGTTGGAATCACTAGCAATATAAGGTATACGGACCATCTGACCTACCATGACAAATTAGGGCACTCGTACAAATAGATAGACATGGACTGTCCAGCATTAGAACGTGATTTATAAGTTTACTTTTATTTTTATATTATTCTTGCTTTTGTATTTAATTGCATTAGTTTTTATTGTAAGAGAAGTAGTACTTCTTCTTTTACAGTTTTACATTTAGTTTGTTTTTAGCATTCACTTTCATTGTAAGGAAGTAGTACTTCCTCATTTTCTGCTTTCAGCATGTTCACATGTAACCACAGTATTCTTCCACTACAAGTGAAGACATTAATAAAATCTCGGAGGTACCGCCCTCCTTTAACAAAAAATAAAAAATAAATATCCTCACTTTTATTAAGCCCCCATAGGTTATAGTTTTTAAAATTAAACCCCCAATTTTTCTCAAATAATCGAATTTTCCCTAACCTTTTAAATCTTGAACTCAAACAGGGTTCGAAATCATTAATATATCAATCATTTAAACTATTAATTGAATTAATTGTAAAAATGTGAAATTTGCGTAACGTCACACACTACACTTAAAAAAAATAAAATATTATATTAATATCCTTAAAACTAATTAGGCCTACAATTTCTAAATTAATTACTCTCAAAA
>NW_019242055.1:0-2261 GCF_002742605.1 Olea europaea var. sylvestris | reverse complement strand
AAAAAAAAAAAAATATATATATATATATATATATTTCTGTCACCTTTCTTGTAATAGTATTTATTTATTTATTTATTTTTATTTTTTTGGCAAGATTGAGAGTTAATCATACCACAGGAATATTTGTTTAAAGGATAATTCACCTTATATTCTTCCCACGATGTAATAGTAGATTTCAAAGGAAATACATTTGTGATATGTTATGAGGCAAAAATAACCTTTAAATGGCATTGAAAATGTTGAATGAATACCTATTTGTATAGGACTGATAAGCTCTGATTATTTATGTGGTGGTGTTTATAATTTATTTATTTATCTTTTTTGACATTTACATTTTAGTTAGTTTATTGGATGACTTGGTAGTTATCAATATTTTGGTTTATGACATGAATTCTTACATGTAATTTATCAGGAGAATGCAAATGAATTCTCTTTTATCTTTGAAGGCTTGTAAGACATGTCAATGAATCTAGAACCGTCAATTATTATAGAATTTATCTGATATGATAACAGTCTTATACTTTAGCCATTTAAAAAATGACATATAATGACACTTATTTTATAAAAACTTGTTACATAATTTAGCTTATGTGAAAAGATAAAAATACACCAATTGTTTTATGATGATATTGCATATCGGTAATAACAATTCACTGGTTCTTGCAAGAAAAAAATCACATGATATATGACTTTTTTAAACAAAATGCGACATAGATTTTGAACTTTATAAAATTGTTACCTAATTTAGCTCGTGTGAGAAGATAAAAATACACTAAAAAAAAAAAGGTTAAACCCTAACCTTAAGGGTCCCTCACCACCCCTGTCCTGGAGTATCGTGAGGGAGGTATAAGAATACACTAGTTATTTATTGATGTGATTGCATATCAATGAAAACGATGCTCTGTTTCTTGCAAGAATTGAAAGTAGCAATATTAAGAATTTTTACAACAGTAACTCAAATTAAAAATGATAGTTTTTATGGTGTTTAAATCTTACATGTTTGAAACTCCTGCTAATATATTTATCTCAAAATTAATATATGCATAGAAGACTTTCAAATTTGTTATATTGTTCTTATTTGCCTCTATAACAGATAAAAACATTAATTTTATTCATTTATGTAAAAACACAACAAAGAAAGTTCGAAACATTTTCAATAAAAAAAAAAAAGAAAAAAAAAAGGTGATTGGGCATGTCACTATTAAGGGCCTGTTTGAGAACGATTTTTTTACCTAAAAAATTATTTTTTAACTGTTATTTTACTATTTCGATCGTCATATTTGACTTCTTTTCTCAAATGTAAATTCCACTTTTCTCCTAACGATCAAAAAATCAATTCTCAAAATCACTCCCAAACAGACTCTAAAATCTAGCACATTAATTCATATGCAAAGATATAATTTTAATGTGAAAATAAGAATTCTATTTAAATTTTTAGAAAAACACATGTATGCATATCTTTAAATTGAAGAGGCTATAAAATGTGCATCCACGTCAATGAACAGAGTAAGCCCCGTTTGGCCCCCATTTTTTAGAAAAGAAAATGGGTGGAATAATATTTTATTAAAAAATAAATGGTTAAAAAAAATGAAAAGTTTTAAATTTATATGTAATACTATTTTATAGAAGATTGTGATTAAAAATAGGATAGATAAAAATGAAATATAATAAAATGAAAATTAATATGGTCAAACGAGGGTAAAAGACATGTTTTATAATATTCGCTTAATCTTTACCTTGTGGTAACTAGTACACTGTACAATTATATTCCTGCAGCAGTGTCTTGTCCTATCTGCATCCTCCATACAACTTTTACATGAAGTATTAAGCCGTTAATACAGGCCCCCCTATACAGCCAGTTTTACAAGTGCCACATGTCGTGCAACACTCGCGTGGCTGATTTTTTTTCATTTTTTCCTCTTTTTAGCCCAACATCCAAAAAGAAATTTCCATAAGGATTCTTTTAATGTCATCCACACAAATCTGTTTGATCCACAATTCTTGAAAAAAATTTATTTTTAAACAGTGATTTGATATCATTTTAATCACACATTCTTCAATATTTCCCATCGTTACACTATTCAAAAATACGTTTTACTACAATAAGGTGGCTCAAACAAAGATCTAATGTCATCTGTACAAATTCCCTATACACAGCATCTCTCTCCCTTGTATGAAGGGAGGAAAAATGCAAGAGAATAGAGTCAATCCAAAACAAGCAATCCCAGGAACCGCCTAACAGCAAAAATCACTGCTTGTTT
>NW_019242054.1:0-1667 GCF_002742605.1 Olea europaea var. sylvestris | reverse complement strand
TATATATATATATATATATAGTTTAAATCTTAAAAAAACAAAAACCATCTCAAAAAATGAAATTGTGTCGAAAATTCAATCTTAACCACACGATGGTGAAAAACATGTTGGAACTCAAGTGCCAACCCCCAAAAGTTGGGATTATTTTGTCGAAAATAATTGATAAATCGGGTAATGTTGTGAACTCTTGTTTGAATCCTTTTGAGCCAATGGATTTCAATCCTAGTTCCAAATAAATGGACTTTGAAAGAAATTCAAAAATGAATCGAAATCCAAGTTCGGTACTCCAGGGGCAAACTGACCACCTTAATTTTCAGTTGAAAACTTAAGGGCTTGACACAGTTATTGTTGGGCTAGTCTTTTAAGGGCATCCCACCAGGCCCAATACGTTTTCCTATCTAAAGGAAATTTCACGTGGAAATCTCATACCATCGCTAGAAGAAAGAAGAAATAACCTTATTTTATTAGTCAACTTGAAAGTTAGAACTAACCCCAATTAAAATCCATTACTTTTTATTGTTATCAACTATTAGCCATTGTTAAAGGAATACACAAATCAACCAATATTTTTACGTTTTCTTTTGTTAAATACATTATGTAGTTATTAAACCTCAAAATTGTTAATTAGGGTTTATGATAAATATCTATTGTTCATGTTTAGTCCATAATATTGTCGAAATTGTACTTATGTCAGGATGTTGCTACACATCTTGTTAATATTCTTTCTATTTGACACGCAAATTTGCACCCAATACTTCGTACATTTAACCTTTGAAATTCCTTATTTTTATTAAGTTCAGAATTGTATGTAGCCAACTTTCTTTATTTTGGTGATTGAACTAATTACATAATTTTTTTTTTTTTTTAATGAGAATTCTTAGTGTAAACTTGTTGCCCATAACAAAAATTTTATTTTAATTCTGTAGATAACCCATATCATTGTTTAGTTATATAAACGTATTATATTTTATAGTAAAGAATACAAGTAAATTTTATAGCACGATAACACATACGACCAAGCCAGTTTTTACAACATTTTCAAAGTTTGTCTTGTATTTCATTTGATTTGTTTGTATTTTTGATTTTGCCAGAACTTAAAAGTATAATTTTTGTTTGTCATAGGATTGAGATTAAGTTATAGGTCCTAACAAGAAGTTCGGATGAAAGATATAGTGTTTTTCGGGAAAGAATTGATATAGATGCTTAACGAGAAGGTAATATTATAGCAGAAAGCATTGTTTAGTCGTTCCTGTTTGTGCCACTTCTTTGACATGGATGAGACCAATTTTCAGTACCCTATACATTATTTCTTACGGAAATTAAGAAGTAGGTCATGGATCAAATGTGGTTCAAACTATCGGGAAAGTGAATGAGGTTTTTAATGGAGAAATTCATTCTTGTGAGTTGTGACTGGTCTAAGATGCTTCGAAAGGGATTGCACATCCAAATTATGATGGAGAATCTACACGCGGAAGCAAAACTCTTTCAACCATCTCAAAGAAATTCATCCCATTGATGACAAGCCACTCACTTTGGGATGATCCGACTGACCATACAAGCACTGAAGAAGTTGTGAAAATTGGTATATTGGTGCTCGATTATTCTTTCCTGTGAAGCTTGGGCATTTTAATCTAAACAACCTCCAAAATCAAAATTGAATCAGAACC
>NW_019242053.1:0-1668 GCF_002742605.1 Olea europaea var. sylvestris | reverse complement strand
TCTCTTTAGACCTGTAGCCAACAAAAAATTTGGTATAAAGTTCAAAGTTAAAATTCTCTGAACCATCTAAAGCCCTACTTTAAAGACTTAATAATTATTCTTAATCAATCTATACATATAAAGCTACAAGTATTTACTTAGTTTGCATAACCAACTCAAATGTTTTAGCCGTCCTTAAAAATCATTTTTTTGGATGAATTAAATTACCTGCAGATCGAGCAAGAGAATTCCATCGACCTTCACCGTGTTGGGATATGTAATTCATGAGAGCGGCGTCTTCTTCAAAAGTCCATGGACCTCTTCTAAGCTCCATTTCTTCTTCACTAATTTGGTTGTTGTAATTTGCACCATCTAATTCATCACGATAAATATCCATCTTTATTGATTACTCTTAATAGAGAAACTAATCGATTGAAACAAAAAGTTATTAAAGAATTGGAGATATTTTCAGAGAGAGAGCTTTGTGCAGAAAGAGATTTATGCAATAAGATGGAGAAGGTGGGGTTTATATAGAAAGAGATATAGATGTTTGAAAATGGTGGAAAAAGGTGAGATGTGAATAAGGATTAGTGCCTTTAATACTTAAAATTTAATTATTAATTTAGTTAGCTACGGGATATGAAGTTTGACACCTTGACGTTTCCCAATTTCTGTGTGTTCAAAGCGACTTATTTTTTGTTAGTTTATGCTTTTTTCCTCCACACAACTTGTCACGGAATTTTTGACTTTCTCACTTTCTTTGCTGCTAAATTTCCACAATAGAAAATATGTTAAAATAGTTTAATTCAATACATGTGCACTTAGTGTTACTCCTCCTAATCAAGTTCATTATTAAAAATAGAAATTTAAAATTTAATATCAATTTTAATTCGTTTATGTTAAAAAGAGCCATTAGAATTTAAGGGTAAAATCTCATATCGTTTAATATAATTAAGATTTTGAGTTATTCTTATTACTTAAATTAATTTTTTAAGATATAACATCTAAATAATAAAAAATACTTACAAACTTATGCTCATTAGAGCAAAAAAATTGAGGGATTAATTGAGGTGTTAGTCTTAGGAAAACTAGAATCAGAGAATCCCATTGAGCAATATATTCCCGACAGATTTATATTGATTGTGTGATTTTTGTTTTCATTCTGGTCAATTTATTTTTTTTTTATTTAAGAAAAAAAGGTTCTTAATAATTTTATGAGGAAAAAGAATTATATAATGAATTTGCTTCTATTTTTTGCCGTAATGCGCACACAATAAACTATATATTTTTGTTCATAAATGGAAAAGTAAGTTTGTATGAATAAATTCAGGACCGATAATTTATTTATTCCTTGCAAACATTAATATAAAAAACTTGCAATATAAGCAACCAGAAAAGGGTTGAGATAATAGTTATTTATAAATTAAGTTCCTAATTTATTCACTTCAATTTATAATAAAATCAGGCTGGAAGAAATTAAATTATGTCAATTGTAAATTTAAGATCCTATTAAAATAAATTTTAGTTTATAGTAAACTCAAGCTGAAAGAAAAGTAACCATTTCACAGATGATGTCGATATTCATTTCTTAGTTAAAAATATTTATACCGGTACAGCTACTAATTTAATCTTGTTAAAGTTAATATTTATATTTCATCTGTTAAATATAATAATAATTATTATTTTTAA
>NW_019242052.1:0-1668 GCF_002742605.1 Olea europaea var. sylvestris | reverse complement strand
TTTTTTTTTTTTCTTTTTAAAGCTAGTTTAGGAAAATTACTATATTCGTTACGCCTGTTTCCATTATTTTTCTTTACAGGTGGTTCCCAAAAAGTTTGTGGTATCTTAGAAGGTTTGATGATGACTGTCCATGCAACAACTGGTATGTGTTGTATGTACACAGCTATACACAGTACACTTCCAAAATAGTTTACATTTTCCCCTTTGCTTGTTATTGTTCTTATGCTTATCCCTTAGAATCTTCTTGTTGATAAATGTTCTCCAGCCACACAAAAGACAATTGATGATCCATAGGTAAAGGGCACTGGAAGGGTGGTGTGGGATTGGCCAAAGCATCATTGCGAGTTCTACTGGTATAAAAAAGGTATGCAACAGTCTCCATTTGAATTTAATATCTAATGATAGTTATTGATTGAAGTTAAGGGCTGCTAGAAAAGTACTTCCTGAACTCAACAGCAAACTCACTAGAATGGCTTTTCATGTACCAACCCCTAACATCTCTATTGTAGACCTAACTTGTCGACTTGAGAAGAGTGCTTCTTTATGACAGAAGACGTATAGTTCAAAGATTGGTTCTCCACTTCACAGGTTAGAGTCAAACTCATTTTTTCTATGGCAATATCATATGTAGATAATATTTTGCGATTGTTGACGATCTGCCAATTGTTGCATATTAAATTCGTATAGGAGTTTCAAAATAGTTGCCTATCCTTGCTATAAAGTTTTAAAAATAGAAAAGGAAGGTTATACTGTAAACCCTAAACCCTATAATAGTCATTATAGTAATAGTAATAGTAATAGGATGAAAATGGGTTTCAATTTTCTATTATTTTGTATTAACATAAGAATATTATAATAGTCATTAAGGCTTTGTACCAATTGGAAAAAATAAATAGTGAATTGAAACATATAAAATTGTTATTCACTTCATTTTATTTTTATTTTTTTGAACAATTCTTCACATAAATAAAATTAACAACAATGACAGACAGTCATGGTGATAGAATTCAACGATCGAACCTACATATGATAGGTATGTGTTACTCTTTGAACCTTTTCCGGTGTAAGTATGTTACTTTATTAGTTGATTAGTTCATATGATGACCCTAAACTATTATGCCATTTGTGTAAATGATGACACACTCCACACGGGCTTCTTCCTAACATAACTGAATTCTCATAGCTATGTTCAATTTGACCATAAATATATCATTGGTTCTTTGAGAGTTTCTAAGGAATTAAGCCTTCGTAGTTCCCATTTGAAAAGAACCTGTTATTACTGTCGAGCTCAATGTGTGCGAGGGTTCTGAGACTTCTTTCTATTAGCATAAGACAGGATGAAGGCGATTTTTGAAAACTCTATACAAGTGAACCAAGGAACCATTCAAAACCCTTCTCTTTACCCCTCCAGGCTTCGTTGTAGTTAATCCTTATACCAAAATCACGTTCTATATTCACGATAATGCCCGTGGGAATGTACAGTTGCTTTGCATCATCCAATCGCCACATTATTTATTGCCAATTAGGGTACTGGTTGCATGCATTTGTACATTCCGTCGAACATTTAAAAAACATGTGTGTTCAAGTAAGTATTTTCGAACCTTAAATATATTTGAATTTTTTATCTTAGAAGCTCATAATAGCTAATGGCAGTTGGTATCAGCGCAG
>NW_019242051.1:0-1668 GCF_002742605.1 Olea europaea var. sylvestris | reverse complement strand
TCGACTGTGTCGAAATTGGCTGAAATTTGGCAGTTTGATCAGAAATAAAAATCGCGCCGTCGGCAATTTCGTCATTTTTCTCGTCTGTGCCGGAATGGGCTCAAATTTGACAGGTTGATCGGGAACAAAAATTGCGCCGGGGGCAATTTCTTCATTTTTCTATACGATGTCGGAATTGGCTGAAATTTAACGGGTTGATCGGAAACAAAAATTGCCCCGGGGGCAATTTCGTCATTTTTCGCGACTGTGTCGGAATGGGCTCAAATCTGACAGGTTGATCAGGAACCAAATCGCGCTGGGTGTAATTTCGTCATTTTCCGCGACTGTGTCGCAATTGGCTAAAATTTGACTTGTTGATCGAAAACAAAAATCGCGCCGGGGCAATTTCGTCATTTTTCTCGACTGTGTCGAAATTGGCTGAAATTTGGCAGTTTGATCTGAAATAAACATCTCGTCGGGGGCAATTTTGACATCTTTCTCGACTGTGTCGAAATGGGCTAAAATTTGACAGGTTGATAGGAAACAAAAATCGCGCCGGGTTTTTTCGCGACAGTGTCGAAATTGGCTGAAATTTGACTGGTTGATCGGAGACAAAAATCGCGCAGGGGCAATTTCGTCATTTTTCTAGATTGTGTCGGAATTGGCTGAAATTTGGCAGTTTGATCTGAAATAAAAATCGCGCCGGGGGCAATTTCGTCATTTCTCTCGACTGTGTCGGATTGGGCTGAAATTTGACAGGTTGATCGGAAACAAAAATCGCGCCTGGGGCAATTTCGTAATTTTTCGCGACGATGTCGGAATGGGCTGAAATTTGACAGGTTGATCGGAAACAAAAATCGCGTCGGGGGTAATTTCGTCATTTTTTGCGACTGTGTCGTAATGGGCTCAAATTTGACAGGTTGATCGGGAACGAAAACCGCGCATGGGGCTATTTCATCATTTTTCGCGACTGTGTAGGAATGGGCGAAAATTTGACAGGTTGAACGGAAACCAAAATCGCACTGCAGCAGTTTCGCCATTTTTAGCGACTATGTCGGAATGGGCTCAAATTTGACAGGTTGATCGGAAACAAAAATCGCGCCGGGGGCAATTTCATCATTTTTCGCGACTGTGTCGGAATGGGCTCAAATTTGACAGGTTGATCGGGAACAAAAACCGCGCCGGGTGTAATTTCGTCATTTTTCGCGACTGTGTCGGAATTGGCTAAAATTTAACTGGTTGATCGGAAACAAAAATCGCGCCGGGGGCAATTTTGTCATTTTTCTCGACTGTGTCGGAATGGGCTCAAATTTGACAGGTTGATCGGGAATAAAAACCGCGCCGGGTGTAATTTCGTCATTTTTAGCGACTGTGTCGGAATTGGCAAAAATTTGACTGGTTGATTGGAAACAAAAACCGCGCCGGGGGCAATTTCGTCATTTTTCTCGACTGTGTCGGAATTGGCTGAAATTTGGCCGTTTGATCTGAAATTAAAATCACGCCGACGGCAATTTCGTCATTTTTCTCGACTGTGTCGGAATGGGCTCAAATTTGACAGGTTGATCGGGAACAAAAACCGCACCGGGTGTAATTTCGTCATTTTTATCGACTGTGTCGGAATTGGCTAAAATTTAACTGGTTGATCAGAAACAAAAATCGCGCCGGGGGCAATTTCGTCATTTTTCTCGA
>NW_019242050.1:0-1668 GCF_002742605.1 Olea europaea var. sylvestris | reverse complement strand
TTTTTAAACTTACCAAACAATCTAATGTTTGTCTTAACTTTACTGCTTCTCATTGTACTCTATAGGACCAATCAATGAAGAAGATGATTGGGATTGCCTTTGAGAAAGAAGGACTTTACCACTTGATTCAAGCCCGTCCAAAAGATCAATCCTGCAATACTTTTCTACTTAGCTCTATGCATCTTGCCTCAGCCACTACCAACAAACAACTAGACATATGGCATTATAGGCTAGGACATGTATCTAGCTCAAGATTAACCTCTCTCAAACAAATTGAACCATATATTACTTTTGATTGTACAAATGGTTGTGATATATGCCCTTTAGCAAAACAAAGGAAACTGCCTTTCTCTGTATCACAAAGCAAATCCAACAGAAAACTTGATTTGATTCATATTGACATTTGGGGGCCTTTTAGCACTATCTCATACTCTGGTTTTAAATACTTTCTAACCATAGTAGATGATTTTACAAGGTGCACATGGGTATACATGATGAAAGCAAAATCAGAAGTGTCATCTCTAATTAAAAGCTTCTGCAAAATGGTAGAAAACCACTATTCTATTTCTATCAAAACCATATGGTCTGATAACGGTCCATAATTCTTTCTCACCAAGTTTTACAGCAAACATGGCATTTTACACCAAAAAAGTTGTGTGGAAACTCCACAACAAAATGGAGTTGTGGAAAGAAAACACCAACACTTATTAAGTACAACTAGAGCACTAATGTTTCAAGCAAATCTGCCCCTGAGTTTTTGGAGTGATTGTGTACTCACTGCAGCATACATAATCAATAGAATCCCTACATCTCTCCTCTAAAACAAAACCCCATTTGAAATGCTCTTTGATAAAACACCTAACCTTTCACACCTAAAAGTTTTTGGCTGCCTTTGTTTTGCATCTACGTTGATAAATCACAGACAAAAATTTGACCCAAGAGCAACTAAATGCATATTCTTAGGGTGTCCCTCTGA
Organism: Olea europaea var. sylvestris; assembly: GCF_002742605.1. Lineage (NCBI taxonomy): Eukaryota > Viridiplantae > Streptophyta > Magnoliopsida > Lamiales > Oleaceae > Olea > Olea europaea. Next base: position 692 of record NW_019242050.1, on the reverse strand, counting down.
CTTCAAAGGATACAAGCTCATGGATCTCAACACTAACAATATAATTGTTTCTAGAAATGTTATATTTCATGAAACAAATTTTCCCTTTAAAGCTCTTCCATCAAATGCTAAAACACACTCCTTTTTATTCCCTAAATCAGACCCTTTTCCAGATCATTGCTATACCAGCTCACACTTGCCTGTAGATCAACATGTTCCATCTACATCATCAATGAATGTTCATTTCTCTCCTTGCGAACCAGACACACATATTGAACAAAGCTTACCTTCTTCTTCCCCTCAACCAACCAATGATCAAATATCAAATCAAAACACTCAACACCTCAGAAAATCAAGCAGAATTAAGTACACTCCAATTCACCTCCTGGATTATTATTGTGGTAATGTTTCTTCATCCCAAACTGCGGCTCAAATATCTACTTCAACTGATTGCTCTTCAACTTCAGGTAATATCTACCCCATTCACCATTTCCTCTCAGCTAATTGTTTGAGATTAGGAGCCGATTGAAAAGAGATATTTTAGAATCATTAATGTTCATGAAAATTGACAAGACGCTTATTTTCGATCGTAAGATAAGTATGCTAAAATTGATTGTCGTCAGGAAAATGATATTTAATTTAATCATATTAATAAAATTTGTTATTTTATAATACTATGAACTATTAATGTACATGAAGGATTGATAAGACGC
>NW_019242049.1:1445-1668 GCF_002742605.1 Olea europaea var. sylvestris | reverse complement strand
TTCTAGGCGAGATTTTTGTTTCCTATCAACCTGTCAAATTTTAGCCCACTCCGACGCCGTCGCGAAAAATGACGAAATTGCCCCCGGCACGATTTTTGTTTCTGAACAACCAGTCAAATTTGAGCCCATTCCGACATCGTCGCGAAAAATAACAAAATTGCCCTCGGCGCAATTTTTGTTTCCGATCAACCTTTCAAATTTTAGCCCATTCCGACACCATCCT
>NW_019242049.1:0-1102 GCF_002742605.1 Olea europaea var. sylvestris | reverse complement strand
TCGTCGCGAAAAATAACAAAATTGCCCTCGGCGCGATTTTTGTTTCCGATCAACCTATCAAATTTTAGCCCAGTCCGACCTCGTCACGAAAAATGACGAAATTATCCCCGATGCGATTTTTGTTTCCGATCAACCTGTTAAATTTGAGCCCATTTTGACACCGTCGCCAAAAATGACGAAATTGCCCCCGGCGCGATTTTTGTTTCCGATCTACCTGTTAAATTTTAGCCCATTCCGGCACCGTCGCCAAAAATGACGAAATTGCCCCTAGCGCTATTTTTGTTTCCTATCAACCTGTCAAATTTTAGCCCACTCCGACGTAGTCTCGAAAAATAACGAAATTGCCCCCGGCGCGATTTTTGTTTCCGATAAACCTGTCTAATTTTAGCCCAGTCCGACCTCGTCGCGAAAAATGACGAAATTACCCCCGGTGCGATTTTTGTTTCCGATAAACCTGTCTAATTTTAGCCCAGTCCGACCTCGTCGCGAAAAATGACGAAATTACCCCCGGTGCGATTTTTGTTTCCGATAAACCTGTCTAATTTTAGCCCAGTCCGACCTCGTCGCGAAAAATGACGAAATTACCCCCGGTGCGATTTTTGTTTCCGATAAACCTGTCTAATTTTAGCCCAGTCCGACCTCGTCGCGAAAAATGACGAAATTACCCCCGGTGCGATTTTTGTTTCCGATAAACCTGTCTAATTTTAGCCCAGTCCGACCTCGTCGCGAAAAATGACGAAATTACCCCCGGTGCGATTTTTGTTTCCGATAAACCTGTCTAATTTTAGCCCAGTCCGACCTCGTCGCGAAAAATGACGAAATTACCCCCGGTGCGATTTTTGTTTCCGATAAACCTGTCTAATTTTAGCCCAGTCCGACCTCGTCGCGAAAAATGACGAAATTACCCCCGGTGCGATTTTTGTTTCCGAACTTCCTGTCAAATTTTAGCCCATTCCGACACCGTCGTGAAAAATGACGAAATTAACTTCGGCGCGATTTTCGTTTCCGGTCAACCTATATAATTTTAGCCCGGTCCGACCTCGTCGTGAAAAATGACGAAATTTCCCCCGACGCGATTTTTGTTTCCGATCAACCTGTCAAA
>NW_019242048.1:0-1668 GCF_002742605.1 Olea europaea var. sylvestris | reverse complement strand
CTTCTACGCACAAGAGATCCTCCTCCAAAGTGATTGCTCCATACCAAATAAATCTGGCCGCAGGTTCCCACCAGAATTCGAACTTCCACCCTGCCGCTGCAAGCAAGACAATGTTGATTGATCCACCAGTTGAGCTGTACCCCGGGGAGCTGATTTTCGTGATTGTCACTTGCATTGAATATGGTTGCAGTAGACATGACCTCTAAGAGGGTTTTGGAATTTGATAATTCTTTTTTTTTTTTTAATACCCAGGTATCCCAACGTCGCCAGACTAAATCCTGGACCTCTAGCCACCGGCTCCTCAGTGACTCGAGAAGGTAAATAGCAGGTTATGCCTTTGTTGGCTCCCAGGTTCCCACTTGGTTTATACTCCTAGCCCCAAGAGAATTCTCTTCACTGCGTTGATCAGAAATCAAACTATCCACGCTGAGGTTGCAAGCCCGCTATAGTGATTGTTCCACCAACTCGGATGTGCCCTGGGGGGCTGGAATTTGATAATTCTAATTCTATATCACGTTGCTATATAAAGGCTATGTCCATGAATTTATCGAATTGAACATTCTTTTCTTGCAAGTCAATATTACGAACAGTTCTACCCCAAATGATCGCTAAAAGTTTTAACCAAACATACAACATTTGGGCAAAATAATTTTGGGTGGCACAATATTTCAAATTAAAGTAGGATAATTTCTTCAAAAAATTTGATTTAAGTTTTAGTGTAGAATAGAAATGAAAATATATTAGTAATAAATAGATATATGAATAGATTTGGAAATTATGTGCAGACCTAAAATAGTTTGAGCAAGCCAAATTTATTTGCAAATAGTTTTAAATATTCATACTCTTTTAAATATTCATACTCTTTTGTCAAGGGCTACGTTTTGTGAAATTTTTTTTTTTTATCAAATACTTTAATTGAAGTACGAAATACATTGATCTTTAATATGAAGCAAGATTCGAGACCAGGAATAAGAATATTAATTTCATGTTTGGTTTGGATTAAAATCTATATTTTAATTTAAATGAAAGTTAATAATTATAATTTTGACCATATATTTCGTATGATCCACTACTTTCCAATAAAATATTTTATTAACTTTTATCAAAATCTATTAAAATTTTAATTTTTAATTCCACCAACCAGGGACTAATTATTTTATGATTTATTAAAGCAAGGCTGAATGTGAGTGGCAGGCCGGCTTGATTCTCTTTATTGAACTGCACGTGACTTTTGACACCTTAAAATAATTGAAAGAATAAATAATATTAATTTATGAAGAATATAAAAGTAAAATAATATAATATTTGCTTATTAAGCTAATACAACCGTGATTAGGTGAATGGATACATTAAAATTCACGTGTTGTGTTTTCTTTGTTTACATAATAAAGTAAGAGATTGGACGCACATACACACACAACGCGATTAATGTGTTCATAAATTACTAGAAAACAATCAATTTTACTACACTTACAATTTTGTCATTGATCTGTCCAACGCTTAAAATAATCAATGACCTCGATTTTGACACCCATTAAAATGTCATCCAAGATATATACAAAGTGCGTACAAGTAGATTAATTCTAAAACAATAACACCGTTCTTTGAATTTTATTTTGTTCAAGTTTTTCTCTTCTTGGTGACAGATGTCAGGTCCACTGCTACATC
>NW_019242047.1:0-1668 GCF_002742605.1 Olea europaea var. sylvestris | reverse complement strand
GCGCCGGGGGCAATTTCGTCATTTTTCGCAACAGTTTCGAAATCGGCTAAAATTTGACTGATTGATGGGAAACAAAAATCGCGTCGGGGGCGATCTCGTCATTTTTCGCGACGGTGTCGAAATGCGCTCAAATTTGACCGATTCATCGGAAAAAAATCGCGCCGGGGTCGATTTCATCATTTTTCGCGACGATTTTGAAATCGTCTAAAATTTGACTGATTGATGGGAAACAAAAATCGCGCCGGGGGCAATTTCGTCAATTTTCGTGACGGTGTCGGAATCGGCTAAAATTTGACTGATTGATGGGAAAAAAAGTCGCGCCGGGGGCGATTTCGTCATTTTTCGCGACGGTGTCGAAATGGGCTCAAATTTGAACAATTCATCGGAAAAAAAATCGCGCCGGGGTCGATTTCGTCATTTTTCGCGACGGTTTTGGAATCGACTAAAATTTGACTGATTGATGGGAAACAAAAATCGCGCCGGCGAATTTCGTCAATTTTCGTGACGGTGTCGGAATCGACTAAAATTTTACTGATTGATGGGAAACAAAAATCGCGCCGGGGACGATTTCGTCATTATTCGCGACGGTGTTGGAATAAGCAAAAATTTGACAGATTGATCGGAAACAGAAATCGCGCCGGGAGCGATTTCGTAATTTTTCGCGACGATGTCGAAATGGGCTCAAATTTGACCGATTGATCGGAAACAAAAATCGCGCAGGGTGCGATTTCGTCATTTTTCCCGACGGTGTCGAAATGGGCACAAATTTGAACGATTGATAGGAAACAAAAATAGCGCCGGGGGCAATTTCGTCACTTTTCGCAACAGTTTCGAAATCGGCTAAAATTTGACTGATTGATGGGAAACAAAAATCGCGCCGGGGGCGATTTCGTCATTTTTCTCGACGGTGTCGAAATGGGCTCAAATTTGACCGATTCATCGGAAAAAAAATCGCGCCGGGGTCGATTTCGTCATTTTTCGCGACGGTTTTGAAATCGTCTAAAATTTGACTGATTGATGGGAAACAAAAATCGCGCCGGGGGCAATTTCTTCAATTTTCGCGACGGTGTCGGAATCGGCTAAAATTTGACTGATTGATGGGAATGAAAGTCGCGCCGGGAGCGATTTCGTAATTTTTCGCGACGATGTCGAAATGGGCTCAAATTTGACCGATTGATCGGAAACAAAAATCGCGCAGGGTGCGATTTCGTCATTTTTCCCGACGGTGTCGAAATGGGCACAAATTTGAACGATTGATAGGAAACAAAAATAGCGCCGGGGGCAATTTCGTCACTTTTCGCAACAGTTTCGAAATCGGCTAAAATTTGACTGATTGATGGGAAACAAAAAATCGCGCCGGGGGCGATTTCGTCATTTTTCTCGACGGTGTCGAAATGGGCTCAAATTTGACCGATTCATCGGAAAAAAAATCGCGCCGGGGTCGATTTCGTCATTTTTCGCGACGGTTTTGAAATCGTCTAAAATTTGACTGATTGATGGGAAACAAAAATCGCGCCGGGGGCAATTTCTTCAATTTTCGCGACGGTGTCGGAATCGGCTAAAATTTGACTGATTGATGGGAATGAAAGTCGCGTCGGGGGCGATTTCGTCATTTTTCGCGACGGTGTCGAAATGGGCTCAAATTTGAACGATTCATCGGAAAAAAAA
>NW_019242046.1:0-1668 GCF_002742605.1 Olea europaea var. sylvestris | reverse complement strand
AAAAAAAAAAAAAAAAAAAATTAAATATACGTTGATGCCGGCAGCAACAGTTGCTGCCGGCGATGGCGCCAATACCGGCGGCATATGCCACTGCTACGGCAGACGCCACTGCTAAAAGTAGCAGCGGCATCCGCCGCTGTTAAAAGCCGTAGCAGACGCCGCCGGTAGCGGCGTCTGCTACTGCTGTGGCAGCGCGATGCGTTGCTGCAGTGACTGCCGCCGCTTGAGAAAAGAGGCAAGGGGCAGCCGGCGGGAAGGGGCAAGGGGCGGCGACCAGCGCCGCCCCACTAAAAACGAATAAGAGGCGATTTTCAATTTAGGGTTTCTGCAATTCGGGTGATTGGTTGGGGACGGGGGTCTGCCATGCAATTTATGAAATTGTAGGGACCCGGCTGCTATTATCAAGGGTCAGTTTTGCAATTTCTGAACGAGGACCTATTCTGAGATTTTCAAAATATGAAGGGCCTGTATGAAATTTGTGAAATTGAGAGGTCTTGAGTTTAATTTGAAAATGGGCCAAAGTGTAAATTTCAAAAGGGGATTTGAATTTAGATTTTAAAATGGTTTTAAATTTTATTTTATATGGGTTTTGACCTATTTTGACTAGACTTCTAATTTTGACCCAAATTAAAATTTTATTTAAAATTGACGACATTTTATATTTTCGTTAAAATTGGATTTTGACTTAAATATTAAACTTTGACCCTAAATTGAATTTTATTTTATTTAGGAGTTTTATCCTAAATTAAAATCTTAATTCAATTTAAGTTAGAATTGGATTCTAATTTAGTGTTTAATTAAAATTTGATTTTAATTAAATTATTCGTCCAAAGATATTTTAGAAATTAGAATTAGATTCTAATTTGACGTTTAATTAAATTTTGATTTTAATTAAATTGCCTTGCCCTAAATTTCTTCTTGAAATTAGAGTTGGACTCTAATTTGGTATTTAATTAAAATTTTGATTTTAATTAAATTAATTCACCCTTAATTCTTGGAATTAGAGTTTGACTCTAATTTGCTATTTAATTAAAATTAGATTTTAATTAAATCAATTTGCCCTATGATTTATTCCAATTAGAATTAGATTCTAATTTGGTGTTTGATTAAAATTTGATTTTAATTAAACGGGTTGACCCTAAAATCTAAGGTTTAGAGTTTGACTCTAATTCTACTGTTTAATTAAAATTTGATTTTAATTAAATTCAATCAATTGAAATGAGATTTTAATTAAATTATCCCGCCCTATAATTGTCGAATTAGAATTGGACTCTAATTCGGTATTTAATTAAAATTTGATTTTGATTAAATATGCCCGCTAATTAAATAATTGATTAATATGATTAATTAACTATTTAATTATTCCGATCCATTTGTCTAAAAAGAGTTTAGACGATTTAATTGCTAGAAATTTGAAACTTATTTGCATATAATATTAGATATTATATAGGTATACATTTATGTGATGAATGTATTATTAGTGGACGATTATGGACTCGACCATATGGATGTGTTGAATGGTTAATTTTTAATTTTGTCGTTTTATGGGCCTGCGAGCTCTTAATTGTTTTAGGCCTGCGAGCCAGTTATTATTGTTATTATTTTGGACCTGCGAGTCCATTATTATTATTGTTACTATGGGCCTGCGAGTCCAATTTCATTTAGGCC
>NW_019242045.1:0-1668 GCF_002742605.1 Olea europaea var. sylvestris | reverse complement strand
GCGGTTTTGCGTTGTTAATTTTCTATCCAACACATCTTCAACCTAACATAATTAATACGAAAATTAATTATTCGGAGGCCTAAGAGAAGGAATTTGGCTAAAATCCCATGATCCCGGGTGTTTACCCTGAGTCCAATTTCTCGAGCTGTTTCCAATCAACCTACCAAATTTTGGCCCATTCCGACACCATCGCGACAAATGACAAAATTGCCCCTGGTACGGTTTAGTGTTGTTAATTTTCTGTCCAACAAATCTTCAACTTGACATAATTAATACAAAAATTAATTATTTGGAGACCTAAACGAAGGAATTTGGCTAAAATCCCGAGATCTCGGGTCTAAGCCCTAAGTCCAATTTCTGGGGCCGTACCCAATTAACCTGCGAAATTTCAGCCAATTCCGAAACCATTGCGACAAATGACAAAATTGCCCCTGATGCGGTTTTGCGTTAATCTTCTGTCCAACACATCTTCAACCTGACGTAATTAATACAGAAATTAATTATTCGGCGGCCTAAACGAAAGAATTTGCCAAAAATACCGTGATCTCGGGTCTGTGCCCCGAGTCCAATTTCTCGGGCCGTTTCCAATCAACCTTCTAAATTGCGGCCCATTCCAACACCGTCGCGACAAATGACGAAATTGCCCCTAGTTCGATTTTTCTCCGTTAATTTTCGGTCCAACACTTGTTCAACTTGAAATAATTAATATGGAAATTAATTATTCAGTGCCCTAAACGAAGGAATTTGGCTAAAATCCCATGATCCCGGGTATGTGCCCCGAGTCCAATTTCTCGGGCCATTTCAAATTAACCTGCGTAATTTCGGTCCATTCGGACACCGTCTCGACAAACGACAAAATTGACTTTGGTGCGGTTTTTCTTTGATAATTTTCTGTCCAACACCTTTTCAACCTGACATAATTAATATGGAAATTAATTATTCGGCGGCCTAAACGAAGGAATTTGGCTAAAATCCCATGATCCTGGGTATGTGCCCCGAGTCCAATTTCTTGGACCGTTTCCAATCAACCTGCCAAATTTCGGCCCATTCCGTCGCCGTGGCGACAAATGACGAAATTGTCCCTGGTGCGGTTTTTCTTTTATTTATTTTCTGTTCAGCACTTCTTCAACCTGACATAATTAATACGAAAATTAATTATTCGGCGGCCTAAATGTAAGAATTTGGCTAAAATCTCGAGATCTCGGGTCTATGGCCCCAGTCAAATATTTTGGGTCGTTTCCAATCAACCAGCGAAATTTCGGCGCATTCCAACATCATCGTGAAAATTGACGAAATTGCCCCTGGCGCGGTTTTTCTTTTCTTAATTTTCTGTCCGGCACTTCCTCAACTAGACATAATTTATACGAAAATTAATTATTCGGAGGCCTAAACGAAGGAATTTTGCTAAAATCCTGAGATCTCGAGTCCATGCCCTGAGTCCAATTTCTGGGGCCGTTTCCAATTAACATGCGAAATTTTGACCCATTCGGACACCATCGCGACAAATGATGAAATTGCCCCTGGTGCGGTTTTGCGTTCTTAATTTTCTGTCCAACACATCTTCAACCTGACACAATTAATGCGGAAATTAATTATTCGGAGGCCTAAACAAAGGAATTTGGCTAAAATCCTAAGATCCCGGGTGTGTGCCACGAGTCTAATTTCTCA
>NW_019242044.1:79694-147806 GCF_002742605.1 Olea europaea var. sylvestris | reverse complement strand
CATGACAAGCTATTTAATTGGTGAATAAATTAATGGTATGTCCCATGTATTCAATAATTCACCAATTAAATGATGTACCATGTCACTGGTACTTAAAAGATGGACTAGACTAATGAAAAAAAATCCACATAAAAATGTAATCGTCTCAGACATTTAGTCATATGATAGGGAATAAAGCGTTACAATAGCCCATGTTTGGCCCCTATTACATTACATTTTATTTTTCTTTCTTTTATTTTTAATCATACAATTTTCTATAAAATAATATTACACGTACACCGAAAACTCTTTCTTCTTTTTTAAACACTAATTTTTTTTTTTAATACTACTCCACCCATTTTCATTTCAAAAAATGGGGACCAAAAGGGGCCTAAAAATCAAAAATATTTTTTTTAGATAAATTACATCTATACTAGAAAGATAAACCTAAAATAGATATTTAACACTTAATATTCGTCCTTTGATACTGTACTTAGATGTTTTGCTATGAAGTATGCTCCCAATTGAAATTAATTTTTGTTTTGATCATTAATGTAACACAAAATTTCTACGTTAAGCTATATTTATTGTTTTATAAGCAAATCTCTGAAAAAATCCAACCAAAAAACTTGCCCAATTCTGCCTAGTGCATGTGCATTTGTCAGGTAACGAGTGATAAAATTGTGCAGTATGATTGACATTTTTTCCCCTTTAACATAGTTTTGTGATGTCCATTTGTTCGTACTAAACACATAATTAATAATATACTCTCTTTCGAGAAAATTACAAAGACATTTTCAAAAACATGAAATTGGTTCTTCAAAATCTCAGAATTTTCTTTTCTTTGATAATATATTTCCATAAATCCAACGACGAGAGCACAAACAGTATAACTAGCAAATTTGTCAATGAAAGTATCGAAAAGTAACTGATTCAATCATCCAAATTTTAGATGATTTGGATTAGATCTCGATTATATTATTAGACTGGTTAGTTCAGACCCGTAATGGACCTAAATCAAGTTAGTTGGTTGAACTCGACAGTTCGCATGTATCACCTCAGATTATTATTATTTTAATTGATTAATTCATCATGAATTTTAGTGACTAAATAAATTAGAAAATAATATACAATCTCCTACACACTATAAGTAACGGATCATGTTACGTGACCACAAATCTTGACACATCGGTTGACACATTTACTCACATGGGGAGGTAAGCATTATTTTATTCACCCGGGAACCTATATCTCGATTGTGAGAGATGTGTCAAACAATGTGGTCATGTAGCTTAATTCATAAGTAACAGATATCTCGCCCACCGATTGCCACCTCACTGATGTGGTCTAAAGTATCGATGAGGTGATAAAATCACATCTGACCACCTCACCAGTGGGTAAGAAATAATATAATGACTAACTTGAAAATTTGTACAAACTTTAGTGACTATAAAAAATAATCAGAAAGTGTTGGGTCAGTTTCGTAATTATGAAACGCAGAAGAACAGTCGGAATTCTCTGATAACGTAACTTTTAGCAGAGTTACAGTGATGAAAACAGCCCAATCCTCCATAACTTGTCTTATTATCGATGCTACCCCACTCTCCCTGCACTTCCACTTTCTCTGTTTACACCAATTCTCAATATCTGAAAAGAAATTCCAATTTCATTTCTCAGAACTAAAATGCTAATTACCTGAAAGACTTCATATATTCTCTCCCAATTACACACGCTGCCACTTCTTCTTTTCTCCCCCGGTTTTCGCATCATTTCAGCTCTATATGCACAAGGGTATATTATATTTATGTCTATTTCTCTGTCTTGGTTGAAAAATGTGGAGGTTGTGGATATCTATGTGAAGAAAGTGCAGTGCTGACTGATTTCAGCTGAATTATGTTTTCATACTTTAAGAAATTGAAGGTCGATTCTTGGATCTGCGACTTACGACGTCATTTTCGGTTGCCTTTGAGGAAAAACTAGGGTTTTTTGAATTTGAATGATTTCGAATGTTTCTGAATAATTGAGGGTTATAATTATTATCATTTTTTTGGTTAGTCTTTTTTTTTCCGTCATTTATTGGCATGAATCGGAGTTTTAGGGCATCGGAGAGGGAGAAAATGGGTAGTCTGAGAACATCAATGATGAAGGATACCAAGGATGAGGACCTAGCATTGTTTCGCGAGATGCGAAAACGCGATAAGGAACTGAATAATCTTCTTCTCCTTCAGAACTCTGACGAGCTTGATTCTCCACTTGGTATTATATTAAAAGTTTGAATTTTTAATGTCTTTTTGTTTATAATATTTGTATAATAGTATATGGTGATTTCTGCGTGATTGACGTGAAGTCTTGTTGTGTTAATAAATAATTAGATAAGCCTTTTAATCCGGTAATAGTGCTGACATCTTAATTTCTTGTAGTAAGTAGGCTATGGAGCGATAAAGAAAAACAAATCAAAGAAATACATTTGTAATTTGTTTGTTGGAAGCCGGTGTGCTTAAGTTTCTAATATAAGTATTTTTATTATCTCAATATGCAGGGTCAAGAGTTCGTAGTTCTCCAATATTTAATATAACATCAGCTATACCTGCACCTGTTAGGAAAATTGGTGCTGATGATTTTCTCAATTCAGACAATGATAAAAACGATTATGAATGGTAATCACTAATACCACTTATGGTTTTATTATTCTTCCCATTGTGACAATTTCAGTTTTTGTGGTTAATTAGTGAGGATAGTTATATCATAAGCTTTGGGATGAAAGTTTCTGGCATGCCTACTTGACTGTCTCTGTTTTCTTTGGTGCATTTGGTAATTGAAGTGTGTCTCTTCTTTCACAAGTGCCTTAGGTATGCGAGCACATGAGTAGTATCTATTAATCTGCCAACTACAATTCATAATCCGCGCCTCTGTGATTTTTGTCTTTCTCTGTTGGTAAGATATCAATAATTCAGTGACTTCTGTTTTTATGTTTTGTCACTATTGGAGAGGGACGTGTTTTAAGGAACCTACGAATATGTTATCAAAGCTTTACTCTGATCCTTAACCATTGAGCATAGATGATGGTGGCATTTCAGTTCCCCTAGAGCTGAAAAATGTTAACAAGCTACCAGAAAAAAAAAAACTCATTCAAGTCGGTTTGTTAGCTGAACAAGTCAATCTGGAGACGTGTGCTTATCAGTACAATCACAAATAATTTTTCTTAACTGGATTTGCAACTTTCACTGTGATTTGTATGTAAGGTCATTCAAAGTCCTTTATCATTGTAGTGAAGTTTTCTTATGTTTTCAGGCTTTTAACACCGCCCGGTACTCCTCTTTTTCCTTCACTGGAAATGGAATCACAGAAAACTGTTATGAGCCAGCTGGGAACTCCAAAAGCCCGTCCCACAGCACTAAAATCTAGAGTAAGCAGAATTTGTTTTTGATGTCTTTCTTTTCAAAGTCCGTACTGTACTTTATATGGTGATAATCATATTCTTAAATATTGATCAAGATGTGATGTTAGCAGTACTTCAGGCATAAATAGGAGTTTGATTATTCATGAAGTGCAATTAAAGCCAACTTAAAGCATTTTTGGGAAGTGTTTGTAAATGATTTTTTTTATAAATAGATAGAAATGAGTGATGGGTAGGTGGGTTGAGCTTGTTTATCCCATGAATTGTGTGGATGAAAAGTAATTTGAATATTTATAACCATGACCTAAACATAGGTTTAGTCTCCTATAATTCAGGGCAGTTCCTGATAGTACTCAGAAAATGATTGCAAAAGTGGCCAATACCATTCTTCATGTAGATTGAAGGCAATAAGCACTGTAAATTAAGTAATTAACAAATATAACGTGGCCAATATCTTCTATTAATTTCCTTTTACTTAGTGGAAGAAACAAACTGAGGACTAGAATTTCTTTCAGCATCTTTAACTAGTTCTGGTTTGTCAGAGGCTAAGAACATATCTTGAAAAATATAGTCCATTTATTTAACTTATGTATTCGTCGATATTGTTCATTATTGCAATTGCATAAATAAATTCACGCATCCTCTCAATAGGTGTGCTACAACTAATGTTAAGTGATTGAGAAATCGTCTTTAATTTCTAAAAGAGAAAATGTAGATATTGTTGAATTTTGTTAAACGTGATATAAACTGATTTGTTAGGTATATTTCAATTGGGGCGTTCTAATTCTTCCATCTCTGCAGTTTTTTTATCTGTCTCCACATGAATGAGAATGTGATACTTTTCTTGAATTGTATTTATTTGCAGCCTTGTAATTGGAATATTTAAATTTGTCTATATAATTGATGAACTGATTTGTACTGCAACATGATTTCGTGGCTGAAGCTTGCAAATCCAGAGCCTGAGCCCGGTGCAAGGAGCAACATGTCATCCAGACAACCAGCTTCATCTCCGTTGAATGCCTCAAGTGGTGGTCTTTCTAGGCCTTCATCTGGGGGTCATGGATCAAGACCTGCAACACCAACTGGGCGTCCAACTTTGAGCTCAACATCTAGTTCTACTTTTACCTCGGCATCTAATAAACACTCACTGAACCACAAAACCACCACTCTGACATCATCTGGAACAACATCAAATACAGTATCTAAACCTTCGAGATCTAAGACACCTACTTCCCGTGGCACGTCGTCTTCCTTGAAGCCCACAGTTCTGTCAAGATCTTCTACACCTACAACAAGGTCTACTGCAAGATCCTCAACACCAACCAGGCCGTCTGTACCTGCACCGAAGTCCACTTCCAGAGCAGCAACTCCAACTCGTAGGCCCACTTTAACATCAAGTGCAACATCAGCTGCTCGTGTAAATTCCCCGACTTCATCTTCAGTTGCCAAGCCAGTTCCCACTGCAGTAAAAAATCCAGTTCCACCAAGGTCCAGTTCCCCAACTGTGAGACCCAGAACATGGAAGCCTTCTGAAATGCCTGGATTCTCCCTTGATGCCCCTCCAAATTTGAAGACATCTCTGCCGCCTGACAGGCCACCTTCTGCCACTAGGGGCAGACCTGGAGCACCAAGTCCTCGATCTTCATCTGTTGAACCTATTTCGAATGGAAGGGTTAGAAGACAATCTTGTTCTCCAGCACGAGGACGGCTCCCCAGTGGGACCATTCGTAGCAGTGGAAGCTCTGTCCCTGTGCCTGCTGTAAATAGGTTGCATGCCAAGGCTAATGACAACGTAAGTCCTGTTCTTTATGGTACTAAAATGGTCGAGAGGGTCATAAATATGCGGAAATTGATTCCACCTAAGCAAGATGATAAGCATTCGCCTCGTAGCAGCTTATCAGGAAAGTCCTCATCACCTGACAGCACGGGCTTTGGAAGAACGCTCTCGAAGAAATCTTTAGATATGGCAATAAGGCATATGGTATGTATACTCATCTCATCTAGTGTTACTGATGTTGGAGTGATGCTACAAGTATGTTTAATCATAGTAAATAATGGACATGGTTTCTGTCTACACATTGATAGGATCTGAAAATGTTGGTCCCTGATGCACTATAAGAAATTCTTCCCAGATAAATGAACTCCATGAAGTTCTCAGATTAATTTGTGAATTTTTGTTTGAACAGGATATAAGGCGAACTATTCCAGGCAATCTGCGTCCACTAATGACTAACATCCCGGCATCCTCCATGTACAGTGTGAGATCAGGGCCTACCAGAAGCAAGGCAATCAGTGTCTTGGATTCCCCACTTGCAACAAGCAGTAATGCAAGTTCTGATGTGAGTGTCAATAATAATGCCCTTTGTGTGGAAGGAAACGAAGTAGATGATGATGTTAGCAGTGATAAGGGTATTCGATCTCCTACCAACTTACACGGCAGGTGATGATTCGTTCGAACTATCATAATACTATACGGTCTTCAGTTCTTGCCGTCCATTTATTTTTATTTAGATCCTCAACTGGCATACAGTTGTGCCAAATGAGTAATACTACAGAAAAAACTGGTAGAAAATCAGTTTGTTATGATCAGTGTAAAGTTTAATGCATGGGTTAGATTGTATTAGTTGAAATCTTCATATTATCATTAATGACACTTGGTTATATTCTAAAATGTCTTCCATTTACGTGATGCCTTTCTTGTGAAATTGAGATCACTAAAATAAAGCTGGAGGCAGTTAGTTTCTTGCTGTGCTTTGCTGTGGGAAAAATGAAGATGAAACGCATTATTATGCAAGAAAAAGTTGGGATTCCTGAATGCAAAAGTCTGTTAGTCACATGCATTTCAATAATTGTGAGATTCAGTGGAGGGAGGTCCTAAAGGACTGCACCATTGCCCCCACCATTGTCAGAAACAACGTTGTGGCTTGGCTACTTCGACCTCCACCATAGAAAAAATTGACAGTACACAATTCTTTTCACTGCCGCTAATGTAAAAATGATCCAGATGATGACTTCTTTGAGCCCGTAATCAACTGAAAATATTGTATTTCCCGAATTTACAAAATATATAGCCAGTGCCAACCCTGATAAACAGCTTCTAGCATCTGACTTTGCAGAGGGTTGGTGACTTTACAGAGGGTTGGTGTTTGTTTGTTTGGGGGCTGTACCGGGTCAGTTAGTGGGGTTTTCTGCTGGGTTGCTGGACTTCTTTGGTGGGCTTTTGTTTTTCCTTTTCTGGACTGCTGGGTCCTTCCTCTGGGCCGGTAATTTTGATCTCTTGTTTGGGCTGACCCTTTGGGCCTGTGCTGGCCTTTTTCTTCTGGGCCGGTTGGTTCTTTATTTGGGCTGAATTTCTGTTTATTTGGTCAGCCTTTTGGGCCGTTCTTTTCATCTTTGGCCTTCTTCTCTTTGGGCCTCGGTTTTCTTGCTGGTCGGATTTCTGGCCTTTTACTGGGGCTATTTTCTGCTGGACTTGCTGGGCCCATTTTCTGATCTTTCTTGGGTTCCTTTATTGGGCTGAATCATGCCTAAGAAGAAGGCCCGTTCCTCCTCAATTCTTGGCCTAGTCCCCCTAAAATCTGGACCGGTTACTCATCTTTCTACTGGTCCGAATTCTGCTTTGGGTGGCACTGCATGTGATGCCTTTTCTAAGGCAAATGTTGATGGTGATCTATCAACTAAGGTTGGTAATTGTGAGCTAACGGGGCCGGGTCCCGTTAAACCCTGTAAGGATGATTCTTCTAATGAATTGAACGTCAAAGCTGCCTCTTCTAAGACAATTACTGCTGAAACTGGAAAGGTTAGTTTGCTATCACCGAGCATCTCTTTAACACTTGGTGAAAATGATACGGAATCTGAAAATTCTGATTTTGATCCTAATTCGGAGGATTTAAAGAGCTTTAAAAAGGACAATGATGCTGGAAAAAATATTGGGAATGAAAATAAACCCTCATGGGTTGGCCTCTTTAAAAATAACCGGAAACTTGATGAAAACCTTAAGTTGTCATTCTTTGAATCTCGATCGGATGAAGTTATTTTGAGTACCATGGAGGAGGACAACATAGAGGATAAATGGGGTTTCGGTCTTGTGGGTTATTTTGCGGGTAGGTTTCCCGGAAAAATTGCACTTCTCCAACTTTGCAAATCATGGAAGGTTGAATACAAGTATTTTGTGCATGCAAGTGGTTGGTTGGTGTTCAAATTTGATACCGAGGTTGATAGATTGAAAGTTTTGCATGGGGCTCCGTACTTGGTATATGGAAGACCTCTAATGCTTAAAGTTATGCCTCGATATTTTGACTTTGATGATAAAGATGTAAGTATTATGCCGGCATGGATTAACTTGCCGGGTCTACCTATGGAATTTTGGAATGCTAAGGCATTGGGGATGATTGTCTCCAAAGTTGGTAAACCTATCTCCACGGATAATATAACGGCAAGCAGAGAAAGGGTTTCTTATGCTAGAGCTCTCGTAGAGGTCGATGCTTCAAAGGAGCTTCTTAGGGTGGTCAATATTAGACTCCCTAATGGTGCATTGAGGGTGCAAGAAATTCTATATGAACATGAGCCAAAATTTTGTGGTTCTTGTAAAGTTTTTGGACACACGGCTTTGGGATGCAAATTCAATACAACCGATGATGGAAAACTTAAAGGAAAAAAGGTTGAGACTACTAAAGACTCTTCAAAGGCTGCCCCGGTGAAAATTGGGAAGGCTGGAAATGGAGTTTTACCTCCGAATTCCCAGCACCCTTTCGCCGAAAATGCAGCATCTTCTGGAATTAAAACTGGCCAGCAATGTTTGGGAGTAAATGACATCGTCGGACAGCCTACGGAACGGTTTTCTGGGCAACCTACTCTGGCCGAACAGCAAGGTGATACTTTGGGGCAGAAACGGTCTTCTGGGCAGCCTAATCTGGCCGAACAGCAAGGTGATACTTTGGGGCAGAAAGAGCCCCCTTTTCTCGAAGTTGTGAGCAAGAGGAAGAAGGGCAATATTGTGAAAAAGGGGGACTGTGATATCCCCACCAAATCTGGAAATGATAAGCTCAAAGCAAAGGCCATTGAAGTAAGTAATCCGGCTTCTAAAATTAGTAAGAAGAAGGGTGTCCCCCTTGCTTCATCATCATGAGGATCGCATTTTGGAATATAAGGGGTATGAATCCTCCCCTTAAACAAAATGGGATTCGAGAGTTTATCAAACTCCACGGTATTGATATTATGGGCATCTTGGAGACGAAGTTGGTTGATAGGAGATTGAATAGAATTTTGCAGCTTAAATTTGGCAGTTTCTTGCATGCAAACAACTTTGGCACACATGGGGGTGCTCGTATCTTGATCTTGTGGAATCCATCCAAAGTGTCTTTGGATGTGACGGAGGTTCATCCATAAGTCATACATTATAAAGCTACTTGCAAGGTAACTTCCTTCACCTTCCTTGTTAGTTTTGTTTATGGCTTCCACACTTTGGTTTCTAGAAGGCCTCTTTGGGAAAACATCATGGATCACAACAGAATTGTTGCATTGCCTTGGATGATTTTGGGGGATTTCAACAACGTTCTAAAATTTGATGAGAAAAGTAATGGGGCGGATGTCACCCCTTATGAAATCAAAGATCTTGCAAATTGTTGCCTTCAAGTGGGACTAACGGATGTACGGTCTATTGGTTGCTTCCTCACATGGACCAATGGCTCGGTTTGGAGCAAAATTGATAGGGCTATGATCAATGATATTTGGGTGCAAAATGGGCCACATATTGGTGCAAATTTTCTTCCATCCGGTTGTCTTTCCGATCATTCACCTTGTATTGTTTCCATTGATGATTGTGTTGGTAGCGGTAAGAAGCCATTCAAGTTTTTTAACATGTGGACTATGCATGAAGATTTTCTTGATATTGTGCAATCTTCTTGGCGTGTAAATGTTCGGGGGACTAAACAATTTGTTCTTTGCAAGAAGTTGAGGAAACTTAAGGTTGCTCTTAAGGAGCTAAATTCTAAACAATTTGGTCACATTTCGAGGAGGGCCAATGAGGCGAAATCTGATTTGGAGGCTGCCCAAATTCAGCTTGAAAATCAGCCCGCTAATCTGGAATTTCAGCTTTTGGTTCAAAATTTGAGGAAAAAAACTGTTGGCTTGTGTGAAGCGGAGAGGAGCTTTTATTATCAAAAGGCTAAATGCATCTTCCTTAAGCAAAGTGACAAATGTACAAAGTTCTTTCATTCCATTGTCAAAAGGAACTCTAGAAGGAATTTTATTGCTACAATTATTAAAGAGGATAGGGAGTCTTCTACTTCTCAACACCAAGTTGCTTCGGAATTTGTAAAATTCTATACTTCATTACTTGGAACTTATTGCCCTTCTCGACCGATTCAAAGGGAGATCATCACTAATGGTCCGTTAGTCTCATTGGAACAAGGTAACTCTTTGATCCGGGAGATTACCTATGATGAAGTTAAAGATGCAGTTTTTGATATTGGAGATGATAAATCTCCCGGACCGGACGGTTACACTTCTTGTTTTTTCAAGAATGCATGGGGAATTATTGGTGATGAGTTTGTGGGTGCAATCATGGAGTTCTTCTCTTCGGGTTCTATGCTTAAACAACTCAATCATTCCGTTATTGCTTTGGTGCCTAAGTTGGATCATGCTTCGCATGTTGGGGATTTTAGACCTATTTCTTGTTGTAACATGATCTATAAAGTGATCACCAAAATTCTTACATCTAGATTGAAGCCTATATTGGGGGATATTGTTGACCAAGCACAAGCCGCCTTCATTGAAGGTAGAAGCATGACGGAAAATATTCATCTTGCTCAAGAACTTATGAGGCAATACAATAGGAAGAGAGTTGCTCCGAGGTGCCTCCTTAAGATTGATATTAGCAAAGCCTTTGATTCGGTTAGTTGGGACTTTCTCAAGAGTGTTCTTGAAGGGTTGAATTTTCCATCGACATTTGTTCAATGGATTATGGAGTGTGTTACCACTCCAACATACTCGGTTGCTTTGAATGGAAGTATGCATGGTTTCTTCAAAGGCGGGAAAGGCCTTCGCCAAGGTGATCCACTTTCCCTTTTTTTGTTTGTGATTTGTCTTGAATATTTTTCTAGATTGATCAAGGATGCTACAAGTGATAGTCATTTTAATTATCACCCAAAATGTGGTCCCCTCAAGATAACCCACTTGGCTTTTGCGGATGACTTGATGCTTTTTGCAAGGGGTGATGCTATGTCCGTTGAAATTCTTATCGATTGCCTTGACAAATTTGGTTTAGCATCGGGTTTAAAGATCAAAACTACGAAATCCAGCATCTACATAGCTGGAATTTTCGGGTATGAGCTTCAAACTATCATGGAAGTCTCAAAATTTTCCAAAGGATCTATGCCTTTTCGTTACTTGGGTATTCCTCTTGCATCGGAGAAGCTCAAAGTGAGTTCTTATGCTCCGTTCCTTGAAAAAATAGCGGGTTATATTGGAGCTTGGAGTTGTGCATCCTTATCCTATGCCGGCAAATTGGAACTCATTAGGGCCGTACTTCAAGGTGTTGAATGTTTTTGGCTTTCTATCTTCCCCATTCCGGCCACAATTATTTCAAGAATTATAAGCCTTTGTCGGAACTTCCTTTGGGGATCAAAGAAGCCATTGGTTGCATGGAAGAATCTATGCCTTCCGAAAGCGGAAGGGGGCCTTGGTTTGAAAGACTTGAAGACTTGGAATTTAGCGTTACTTGCTAAATCGCTTTGGAACATCCACAACAAGAAGGACACCTTATGGATTAGATGGGTTCATCATGCTTATCTAAATGACACTTGTATTTGGGAGGTTCGTCCCAAAAAGGATCACTCCCCACTTTTCAAGAAATTGCTTGAAATCAGGGATTTTGTTTCTGCAAAGGAAGCTGCCCAGCACACTGTGTTTTCGAGACAACAACATGAAACTGTGGCTCACCACTCTCACATTGATCAGGGGGGAAATGGGGACACATCCACTGATGGAAGGGCATTAAATGGACGGTTTTTTGGGGCTGGGAGTGCTCTGCACGACCAGATTTGGGGCCCCTCATTCGACAGCAATTCTGGCCGGCAGACAGTTTTCTTCGGTGGGCAGTTTTTTGAAACTTTGACTCAAAATCTGGGCTGTTTTGTGCGTGATAAATTCTCAACAAAAATTGCCTATGAATACTTTAGGCATAAAGATACTTTGAAGCCGTGGGGAGGAGAAGTTTGGAAGCCGTGCATCACTCCGAAGCATTCTTTCTTGCTTTGGTTAGCGGCCCAATCAAAGCTGCTAACTAAAGACAAATTGCTCTTCTTGGATATTGATCGAAGGTGTGTTTTTTGTGGACTTTTCGAGGAAACTTGTGAACATCTATTCTTTAAATGCTCCTTCACCTCCTCATTATGGGGAAGCATTAGGAGATGGCTTGGCATCGCAAGATCTATGTCTACACTTACCATTGCGCTTAAGTGGATGGAAAAGAAGAATCGTGGAACTTCGTGGCGGACCAAGACGAAAAGAGTTGCTCTTGCTAGCACCGTTTACTACATATGGCTTACGAGGAATAGGAAGATTTTTGAAGACCTCCCGGTCGACTTGGATTCTATTGCTAGAAGGATCAAGACACACGTATACAAAGTCATGTTTACTTTATATCCGGATGTCTTGATTCTTTTTGAATCCTTGGCCGTGGATCATTGATCTCTCATGTATTTTGCCCTCTTTGTGTCCCCCGGGTATGCCCGGAGTAGTTGTTCTTGTTTTGAATTTTGATTTGCCCGGGAATGCCCGATGTACTTGTACTTATCATTGACTTTGTTTCGCCCGGGTATGCCCGGTGTACTTGTATTTTATTTTGACATTGTCTTGCCCGGGAATGTCCGGTGCATTTGTACATGTTACAGTTTTGATCAATATATTCACATTTACCGATCAAAAAAAAAATTGGAGGCTCTAAGCGAAAATTTATTTTGAGGGATGTATACGAAAGAAGGAACTCCAACTCCTAATTTCCCGACAACTCAATGGACATCAAATTCTTGTATAAAAACTGAACCACAAAACAAAACCAAATCAAATCAAAGAAAAACTCGACATATCTGAAGATCGCATTTTCATTAGAACTTTAATTTTGATATCTCAGAAACTCAAATGTACCCTCCCAATGTCCAAGTTTTTACATTCAAACTGACTAGACAAGAATTAATTTATGAAATATTAGTCACATCCTCTCTCAAATCATAGAAGTTCTTTGATTAGATATTGACTATCACAATATCCAATTCCCCAGTTCAGACAATAAATAAGTGAATAAACAAGCAGAACAAGAGAGCAGAACCCGGATTCAAGAAAATCAATTTGCAAAAAAAGATCAGCAACGATGCCAAACCTCAAAAGTCTTCTTCAATGGCTCGTCAACAGATCAGCTACAATGAAAATTAGCAACATATCAGTTGACTTTTTTCCCAGATCAAGAGATCAAAAACTCAAAAAAAAAAAAAAGAAGAAAAAAAAAAGAATGTTTATGAGAAAGCTGACTTTTTTCCATCATAGTTCCAAATTGCTTGATGATATCTTCAGTAATGAACACCATTTTTTACTATGTTCTTCTCTACAGTCTCTATAGATTCAAACCCAGATTTCAAACGTATTTCATCGGTGGAAAATCTGGAGAAAGAGTTAAATTATGAAAATATAAAAAGGAACAAGCAAGTAATCACCAAACTGAAATCTGAATTGAAGAAGATGACTTACTACCTTTTGGTTGAATCAATCCCTTGCCTTCATTTTCCTTCCCGTCCCTTCAATTTCCTTCCCGTGTCCTTCAATTTCCTGAAGGTTC
The DNA here is from genome assembly GCF_002742605.1 of Olea europaea var. sylvestris. Lineage (NCBI taxonomy): Eukaryota > Viridiplantae > Streptophyta > Magnoliopsida > Lamiales > Oleaceae > Olea > Olea europaea. The sequence goes on along the minus strand of NW_019242044.1, from coordinate 134,598 downwards.
TAAGTTTCTGCTGGACTTCCTTGGTGGTATTACTATGAGTTTTGAGGCCCTGGACCCAAACCACATTTTTGGAGGCCCTAGGCGGTTGCCTAGGTGGCTTGGCCCCAAGGCCGGCCCTGTATATAGCCTCTTGTTCTTAGTAGAAGATAGTTGAGTATATGTTTAATTGCTTTCAAGTGCTATAGTTCAAGATTCGATTAAAGCTTACATACTATCCTAATAGCTAAATAGATATTTGGGCTCCTACACAAGGATTCCCTACTAAATACCAGTGCATGGGGAACTTGACTCGTATGCTCCTCTTCCACTTCTCATGGTTATGGGGACTGCAGCCCCAGAGAACTGTAGAAATGTATTTTACGTTTCAGGTATAAGAGGCCTTTCTAGGAGGGATATAGCCAGAATTCAAGAGCTCTAATTTTTATTTTATTATTTATTTATTCCCCCCCCCCCTGCCCTGCCCTATTTGATACTGCAAAAATTGAATAAAATCTAATTTAAAGTTAACAATTAATTTTAATCATACACTTCGTAGAATCTACTACTTTTCAATCAAACATTCAGTCAATTTTTATCAAAGTTTGTTAAAATCTCTACCAAATAGTAGCTTAGAATGTTTACACTACAAGCAATTTGACAAGCTTAAAATAGATGTAGGGTTCAAGCAAATTGTTGAAAATATAATTTAATAAAATTCAATAGCAAATGAGTAAGTAATAGTTGAAGGTCCTAAAAAATGATTAATAAATGAAATTATTGTATGATTTTTATCATCAAATTATAAGAATATTATTAGTTGGACGAGAATTCCTATATATTTTTGAAATGCAAGCAAAAAAGTATGAACGTAAAATGTGTATAATTTTTATTGGCACTTGGGTTCAATTTTGTTCTTATAGAAATTGGATTCAATCAGGCTATCATTCTCAACGTGTAAGATTCCATCCTTAATCCTCTCGTTAACCATAAAGTTCATCAGAACTCCAATCAAATTCAAAAACTAGATCGATTGATCAAAATCTTGAACTGTACAATGCAAAGATCAAATCAATGAAACTATACATTTCAAGAAATTCAATGGAGGTAAGTATACTACAAGGAGGTTTATGCAATTTATCAGAAGTTGTACACTTGTCAATTTCATGTTTTTAACTATTCAAACAAGAATCCAACCAACTTTCTTACGGCACTCATCACTTGATCACATCCTCTTTTTTATATCTCTCCTCTTTCTCTCTCTCATCGATTCGATCACAGCACTGATATGGCAAGCCTGTGGCGGGCGGCGATGGGCTCGGCCCAATCAAGTGAAAACTACGATGGAGTTGAGTTCTGGGTCAACCCGGAACGGTGCGGTTGGCTGATGAAGCAAGGCGAGTACATCAAGACTTGGCGACGCCGCTGGTTCGTGTTGAAACAGGGGAAGCTCTTCTGGTTTAAGGAATCCGACGTCAATCGCGATTCCAAGCCACGTGGGGTGATCCCGGTGGCCAATTGCCTCACAGTTAAGGGCGCCGAGGACGTACTAAATCGGCAATTTGCTTTTGAATTGTCCACTAGGTCAGAGACCATGTACTTTATAGCAGATTCGGAGAAGGAAAAGGAGGATTGGATTAACTCAATTGGGCGTTCTATTGTGCAGCACTCCAGATCGGTCACTGATAATGAGATTCTCGATTATGATAGCCGGAAATGCTGAGAGCGAGGCTTAGCGAGCTAAGCTGGGCCGACTATATTTTATCTCTCTCTTTTTTTTTTCTTTTTTTTTTTTTTTTTTTTAAATTTTTAGTGGTTTGGAGGGATCTGAACTTAAACTTTTTATGGGGAACTTGGTTGTGTTGTGGTGTATATTGATGCCTCGTTTATTCTGTTTCTTTTCCTTTTCATTTTGTTTCTTGTTTCTGGATTCGAAGGGCTCAAAATTGTAATAACTACTGTTTTCAGTGTTAAATGAAATCTATGGATTCTGTAAATTTTCCTTCTGCTGTCAAATTATATTGGGCAGAGTAACTTGCTTTTAAGAATGGTTCAAGAATGAGTTACAGTGCTAAAATGTATCTGAAGTTAAGCTGATACGTTGATTGGATTTGTCGAACTATAGTGATTGGGGTCTATGCAGCTCAGGAGTTGAGATTGTTGTGATGAATATGCTCAAGTCCTTTAGGAATTAAGGATTCCTGAAACCCATATAAAGATTATCTCCCTCTCCTCCAAGATCCTACACAAATTGGCTTGCTCAATTGAAAACCCCGTCTTCTAGTAAAAGGAAGGGAAAGAGATTTGTTTTTGGTGTGTCCTTGTTTGCATGCTAGTTGCATTCTATTCAAGATCGTTTCAAGACTAGTAAAGATTTGTCAGTTCATTCACGACTTCATGCTTCCGGTCCTTACAACTTATTTATTATTCTAAAATGATGGTGTGAATATACTTTAGATGTACATACAGTCTTAAAGCATACAGCTGAAAGTGTTTTAATGGATTTGTTGTGGCTATTTCTTTGAATGCACAAACAAAGTATTTGGCATTCTCAATTAAGGAGAAGTTTACTTGTAAGATGATTGGAGAAAATTTGGTCCTATAATAATCTTTCACCATTAAATTTGTGACCAACAAAGTTGATATAGTCTCTCCTTTTTTAACATGATTATTTCAATTCCGTGTTTTGTTTAGTGAGTGTTTGAAGATAATATTATGAAATGAGAATATTGGTCTATGAGAAGAATTTTCCATAAACTCATAGAATTCCTCTGTGTGTGTGTGTGTGTGTGTGTGTGTGTGTGTTTCTGGACAAGAGTTCTTGTAGAATTTTGTTCCATTGAAAGGTTAGCACTGCATTACATTATACTGATTCTTATTGCGTGAATGAGCATTTCTGATTCACGATGATGAATGAGGTACATAAGAATAAAGGAGTCGTGAAAAAATCGTCAATAAACACACCCTTAGCTTTATAAGTTACTAATATTGGTACAAGTCCATTTCTTTTTCCAGTTCCTTTTTGGTCCTAGATGAAAGAACTGATCTATTAGGTCGAAACAAATCCATATTTAACATTAAAAATTTGTTAGTATGAACTCCCATGAAATTTTCTTCAATGACCATTTGGTTTTCACTTGCTTTCAATTTCCCGGAAAATCTAGCAATAAACCGAATTGAGTGGTAGAAATTAGAAAAAGAATCTGTGTAGCTACCCCAACTTTATTAAGAACAAGGCTTGTTTGCAGTTGTTGTAGAGCATCCTTTTCCCCCACATCTCATGGACTTGGGAGAGCGTATCCTTGTGCTCGTACTTATATATGCATATCAAATTGTCAGTTTCGACCAACATCCTGATCCACGGATGCACAGGCATTGAAAAGTATTATATTGTAGGTTCCCTATGTGTATCATACAAAAAATAGGAGCACTATCTGTTCAAAACTATCTGCCTCTCACACTCGGGATGTTGTAAATCCCACAGGGCAGTGTTCTGAGGATGTCAGTGTTGTGCCAATCTTTGGCCAACCATGATTTGGTTTGGCTAAGCAGAGTAAAAGAAATTTTTTTTAAAAAATAAGGTAAATATCTAAAATAGTAAGTTTTTGAACTATAAATTCAAAAAGAAAAAAGAAAATGATAAAAAAAATAAAAATAAAATAAATTCTAAAAAGCTTCAAAGATGTTCAGAAAAACAAGTTGTGTGTGTGTGTGAGATCTGGTAAAAATGTGTATTAATCAAAATTTTTAGTTCAAATACTCCGGGCACCTCAAACTTACAAACCAAACATTACAAAAAGACCCAAAGCAAGAAAGAAATTGAGTACATCTATTCCGGGCCAAGCCGGGTATACAAATCAAACATTATAAAAGATCGAAAAATCTTAAGCATGCAACTCAAAATGAATCAAACATAACAGCTTCGGCTGATTGAACATGACTTGCCGAATCCCGTTATTAGCTTTTTGAAGATATATGAAGGGAATTCCCCTTCCTAAGTTTCTTCATTCTCATCAAGTTTCCCTTTGAGTTTCTCATTAGGAACTTCATCCAAGTTGGGGGTTTCAAAATCTGCACCCCCAGATCGAACCGTGCTCGATTCAGGTTTGTTGAGATCAGTTTGGTCCCCATTATCTTCTACCACATTCTGGAGTAGGTCTTGCTGTTGAGAGAGCATCTTTCTACTAGAATTAACTCGCTGTGGGTGTTCAATTCTGTGTATTTTTATGTGAGAATTTTTTTGGAAGATAATCTATGCCCCCTTGAATTCTGTTGATGCTTCCCTATCAGCATTAGCAATTGTTGTATGATAATCTAGGTTTAGATTGGATCTTACTTTTAAATTCACACCCATAAGGGTGAGATGATAACCTTGAAGGAGCTTTTAATGACTTAGCTAAATGTTTCATCCCTCAAATTTTCTCCCTTGTTCTCTTTCAGGCGCCTCCCTGAAATGTCCCACAAAGGGCATATTTATACTACTCAATTTGGGTTTCATAATTACATAATTTTCCTTGGACTTTATTGTACTAGACGAATTAAGTTACACGCCTTTACTAAAGCCAAGCTCCAATAGATGTTTCTAATTGAGTCAACTCTTGACCAGGGGTAGAGGTAGGAAAAGACGTTGAGGTGGGATGACATTTTAAAAAAAAATTGATGAACTCATGCTATGAAAGATGCTCCACACCATACCAAATATAGTTTAAAAATCAACTTATGACACTAATGACAAAGTGAGTCAGATACTCAAATAAGTATAAACATATCAATCTTAAAATGTCTTACTAAATCTTTGTAGTTTTTCTTGCCAAATAAAAAATCTTGACACCCTCCTAGAAAATGTAAAATGTGCAAAAGCATGATAGACATGAACAAATGATGTATATCTACCAACAAAAAATTAAGAAAAACCTATTTGCACTATTACGAGACTCGAGACCTAAAAAACAATAAGTCATTTCAGTTATTATAAATACACCGTTCTAAAAATATTATCTGATATGGGTATTAGTCTTTTATATCAATACATTTTAATTTCACTTGAAGTGTGAAAAACTTACCTAGAATATTGAGAGTTCAAAGAAATTGGATTTATTTCGCTTTCATTTTTGACCCACTTCTATATAATATAATTTTAATAATGTCTATTGATAAAATTAAATATAGAGCAATCGCATATTTTGATAATAACATCTATTTCATAGTAAATAATTATTATTTAACTTAAAAGTATAATTAATAAATGAAAGATACAAAAATTAAATTTTAATTACTTTTAAGATTTTCATTTTTTTTTTCGTCCCTTGCCATTTTTTATATGTATGGTTAGTTTAATTGGATGATTCTCTTGCTCATAAGCCTACTACCACGGATATGCTTTTATGATGTGAAGAGGCTAAAGAGGTTAAAACATCAACTAATCCGATTCTATCCTCTCATTTGGGTTTTATTTCTTTGGACTACCATAGCAAAAATAAGGTTGTTCTTTGCCGTTCACTTACCATATTAAATTTTGAAAGAAGTTCTATTATTTTGCGCAAGAGATTTGGAAGTGATCTAATTCTAAAATTTGGTCCATTTAATAAATTAGGCCGGAAGTGGACAAATATTAGACAAAGTGGATAGTTGACTAATTCTAAAGTTAGGTCAAAGTATAACTTCTTTAAGAAAAAAGTTGCAAATCAAAATATGATCTGAGCCATTCAGTCCAATGCAGCCTCCTCCATATCCACGTTTGCTTTTGACCAATTAAGATATATCCATTAATTCCACTTTATTCTATCAAAAAGTCAAAATTGCACTCTCAAGTCGATTGATAATTATTGAAGCAAATTATGATCTAATAACAATATCCTCCGACCATCATTCCATAAGTCAACCTTGTTTGACCATAAACATGTTGAAATCGACAAAATAACAATTTTGTCCTTTTATCGTATATTACCCTTCAAGTTCCATTTTGATAAAGCTAATCCGTTGTGAACTAAGCACAACCTAGAGCCAATGATCCTATCATCGAACTACTAAGTTTGGGTTCAAATGCCAATAAAAAATGCCTTGGAGCGACGATCGTTTTATTGTGATGATTAATGATTCCATTATTGCAAGTATATGATATTTAACTATTTCGTCATGATTCTAAAACACCGAGATCAATCTTTTAATCAAGACTTCACTTATTCACGCCTCAAAGAGCTTGAACCAGCAACCAAACGTACATTACTCACTCAGAATTTAGGTGACTCGTTTGAAATCGAGTAGATTTTCATTCCGAACGACCACAAATGAGTCATCTATATGGTCTCACAATGTGTATTAAAACACATTATTGCTCTTATTTCCAAATCTAGGCAAATCTCAATAAAAACAATACAATATTATCAACATAAAATGTTCAACTTTATATATCGACTGTAAACAATATATTTTAATTATGTCACAAATTATTTCTTACTATACTCAAATCATCAAATATACAATTTGCGACATCCAATATGATGATGGAACTTTGGGCAATTGTTTCAAATTATAACACGCGAATGATCGAACGTTAATTTATAATGTCATTTTACAAAATACTATTAGAAGGATATCAAACTAACACTTCCTTCCCTGTTGCTTTAAGGATTGGAGAAGAGGAGTAGATGAGTAGTCCTTGAGAGTATGATGAGGACAATAGACAAACATTTCATCTAGTATTATCTTCTTTGTTGAGACTAGCATTAATCTCTTCATTATATCATCGATTGATCAAGAAACAAACATCTCAATTATGTCACTTAAGGGTTTGTTTGACATAATTTTTGAAGAGTCAAAATGAACTTTGGAGATTCAAATTTTTTTTTTTTGGACCCGTTAAATTAATTTTATAAAAATGCCTTTTTTAATTAAAAGAACTTTTAAAAAAAATTGGTCCGATGTAATTTCTTTTCTAAAGATGAAGCCCTTTAAAAATTAATCTTTAAACATCATTTATGGAACCATTTTTTCAAGAAATTCTTTTACAAAATGCAGAAATGAAAAGCAAAGTCCTATCCACCAAGCAATTTAAGCAGTATAATTTGTCTATTTTTCATTTTCTTCTCACCCAACACACATTTATATTTCATTTCCCACCTTGCTTTTCCAAGAAAAAATAGGGAAACTTCGAACTATCAAACTAATAACATTACATTCAGTTCATACTGAATTTATATTCCAATTAACAAAAAAAAAGGGAGTTTTTTTACTAAATCAAAACAAAATACGGACTCTCCCAATTCCGATCAATTAGAAAATAAAGACTCGTCAATTTCAATCTTGACTACCTCTCCATCATCATACTTATCTTTCCTAGGCGGCGCCGGCGGTACCGGAACCCTCGGCGGTCCTCTTCCCTTATTCTTGTCCTTTGGCCTCGCCTATATTTATCACAAATATTTTCCAGATTATCCAAAAAATAATAATAATAATAATAAAAAAAAAAAAAACCTAGACTGCCAAATGTGAATCCAAAAATATTGAGAAAACTCACATTGCCAAAAGAGTGATTGAAACGCTTGCCTCTAGCAGTCTTCTTGTCCCCTCTGCCACAATATACTGCAAACCCATAATTAAATTACCATTATTAGCTTCACATATACATAAACATATAAAATTGAGAGAGAGAGAGAGAGAGAGAGAGTGTGTGTGTGTGTGAAATCGGCTTACTTGAAGGGAGAGCTGGAGAAGTGGGTGGAGATGAGATTGATGTGAGAGAAGTCGAGAGGGAAGCGGTGAACAAGGATTGGGATTTGGAGAAGGAAAGAGTGACAGATTTGGAGGGCATAGGCATTGCCATTGGAGGAGCTCCGAGCAAGAGTGATGCCATTGGAATTGAAGAATTAGGAAGATAGAATTTGGGGCCTCATTTGTTGTGGATAAAATGGTTCTCAGCTCTTGGACGACACCGTTCTGAAACGGCAGCCGTATTAATTTTTTAATTATTTTCAAATTATTGACAAAATATCTATAGTTAAAGTTATCTATAATTCTTGTTTACGCAGAATAGGAATTACTTGTAAATATAGCTTATTGGAAGCGATTGTGCTACGTGTATACAACATCTTACGTATTTATTTATCGATACACGATATGACGATATTTGATTGAATCATAATCTCATAACCATATAAAAAGAAAAACTCTTCCTCTCTCTTTTTAGGATAAATATATTTGTACAAGGGACGGATTCAGGATTGAATCCAAGACCGAGCTACAAAATTTCAAATCGAGCTACTACGTGTAAAAAAATATATATTTACACATAAAAAACTGATTTTTTACCAAAAAAATAAAAAATACCTTAAAAAAAAGTTCTTGGGCCTGAGGGAGGAGGACTACATCCCAGCCCAACCCCCCCCCCTCAATCCGTCTTTAATTTGTACAAAATTTGGTTTACAAAAAGTTTTACTCCCTCTTATATGAGCGCGGGCCCCGCATGAAATAAAAAATTCCAACATATGGTCCCACCTTCCCATTGTAAGTGTAAGTAAAACTTTTTGTAAACCAAATTTTTACATCTAGGATTGTCCCTTTTTTTAACACCTCATTCACTTATAAAAGATTATGTAAATGGTGGTGTACAACAACCATTTTCCTACTTGAAAAGGGGTCTTCCACTTACAAGTAAGAAAAAAATATTGACATTGAAGCCATTTTAGAAAACTGGTAAATTGATTATAATAATAATTGAGTAAGATATGATGCATCATACAAGAACAAAATGAATGAGCTCAATGTGTCTTTGTACGGGTAAAATGCATTTGGAGTCACCTAGTTTTGAATTGAGTTGTATTTGGGTCATTTATCTTTAATCTGGGCAATCAAAGTCGATTTTCTCGCAAATCTTACTCATTTTCAATTTGGTGGGCTGAACCTTACCAATGAGCTAATTACTCGTCGTGCAAGCCTCCACTAGAGCTGCTGCTATGTCAAAAATTGAGAGAAATCAAATCTTTTTTTTTATTGCCACCATGTCGATCATTCAATTTCTATTTGCTTACAAATATGATCATTTTGTAGACTAACATAATATGTTTATGATAATGTTAAAACTAACAATTGATTTTGTAGATGTCCACATCATAATATCATATAACAATATTCATCAATCCACAAGAACGGCAAAATTCTTTGCCCCCAACCAACCACAAATTCTCTAAACCACCCCAAATCTTTTAACTTTAATTTAATTTAATTTTTCAATTTAAATTGTATTTGAAAAATAAATAATAATATTTTGATCTGGTAATAAATTTAGATATTTCAATGTCTCGCTTTTGAAATTTCTTGATGGATCAAGGCCAGACAGCTCACCCGATTGCTATCCCTCATCCTGAAAAAAAATATTTAGAAATGTGCATAAACTAATGACAGTGAATAAAATGATTATGAGTCTGTTCGACAATCATTATTGTCGGAAAAGAAGTTTTGAACAGTAACTTTTAGGATAATGTGTGGTTAAAAAGTAGGAAAAATTTATGTATACATGTTGAATACTTTGTGAATGCGTGATTGAAAACGATCATATAGCAAACCATAAAGTAAATTAATGGTTGTCAATCAGGTACTATCTTTGCATGCAAATTAAAGATAGGTGACTTGATTGGAAGATGAGTAAATAGATGTGCAACTCCACTCAAAATTGAGTGACCAGCAAATTGCAATGCATTTAACCCATTTTTATACACTTGTAGAGCAATGTGGTTGAACATTCCCCGAGTAATTATACTGGAACTACAATTTTCATTTGTTGTACCACTTCTTAAATTACGCTAAAGATCTTCAATCTTTGCCTATTGTCGTAATTGCATCATTACCATTTTTGGCGCGTTCTTTTCCCAATCTTTCATTGATTAGCATATCTATGTAGAATTCTGTTTTCACGTGCTCTAAAATTTGGGACAAATATTTAATCATAAGTTTGTATTTGTTGTTTTTTCTAAGTTAAAAGCTCGAGGGGGCATATAAGCCATCTCATACTGATGGATGTTTTGGACAAAAATAGTTATACTGGACATGATATGCTAAGTAACAAAAGATTAAAGACTTTAGTGCAAGTAAAAAGCAGTGGAACAAGAGAATTTCAACTAATTATGTTCACATATGATGTTTATCTTATCCAACTCTTCATAATTTATCAGCAAGCCCAGTCATCAAGTAGCAGAACAATGACCGATTCCTTCGAAGTCTTCATGTACAAATTTGTCTTCATTGCTAATCTTTGCTGGCTGTTCGTTTACGAATGCTGATTCAGCTAGCTCAATGGCATGGACAAGCTGGGCAGCTTTTCTTTGACACTCAATCTGCTTCTCATGGGGATCGCTATCAGCCACAATTCCAGCTCCAGCTTGAATATGAGCGACCCATTCTTGCTTCTTGTTGGCATCTTTGTACGAAAATATTGTGCCATTACAGGCTTCAGTAGAGAATATCATTGTCCCAATTGCCAGCACAATTTCCATATCTCCTGTAAACGAAATTCCTCCATAGCCTCCACTATAAGGTCCTCGTCTTGTTACTTCAAATCGATCAATCAACTCCATGGCCTTCACCTGTATAAGAGACAGAAGATAAAAGGCTTGTAAACAATAAGGAAAGAGTAATAAACAAACCTTTGGTGCTCCACTAACTGTTCCAACTGGCAATGTAGCTTGCAGTGCATCCCAGCAAGTCAAATGATCAAGCAACTCCGCTGTGATCTGTGAGTAAAAAATTGTAGTTGATTATGAAAACTTGCTTCTTTAACAAAGTCAGCCTACATTTAAAGGTGAACTGAATTGTACATTCTCACCGTGGAGCTGATATGCATCACGTGGGAATATCGTTTAACAGTCATAAGGTTTTCAACATTAACAGAAGTTACAGAACCAGATTTCGAGACTTATATTAAGAATCCACAAAAATATATGTGATTAAATTTATGTTTAAAGTGTTAAGATATTTTATCAGAAAGGGCACACACTTAACAGTAGCTAGAGAAGCACATAGTAATAATGATTTAACACTTAGAAGCACTGATACAACAGATAAATATTGGTGAAAATGGCTATCAGGGTTAACAAATTTCATGTGCTTAAACCTACAGGGCTGCAGCCTGTTACTGCTATGAAAATATAATCCAGCCACCTGGAAGAAGAGTAGGATCCTAGACTATATGGAAAAGACCTTAGCCTTTAATTTAGATAAGAAATGTACTATGTTTGTCAAAATTTATGCCACTGGTCGCAAAGATTTTTAGAATTGCAATTATTTTTATGACTGTATCAATAAGAAAGAAATGATTGTCATAACTTCATAGAAAATGAATTTGAAGAGCTGCTGATCTTGGCTGAGGACAGTACAATCCCACCAGAAGTTTCATAGATACTATGGACATAGCAATAAAAGGAAACTAGGAAGAAACTACAGAGCAGAAATTATAGCGGGAAACATAACATGAATAGATTACATGCTGTCAAAATTTAGCACATAATATCTTTTTTCTCACAATATCCTTTCGGATTAAAATAGATAAAAAGAAACCTTTCCGACATCATTTCGGCCCAAATCAACCACCATAATGTCTTCTGCACATTGCTTTTCATCCTTTAGCATCATAAATTCTAACATCTCGTTCTCAAGAGGTGTCTTCCCTCTTTTGATGGTTCCAGCCAAGGGTCGATTAACAATCTTTTTCTGTCAAGAAGAATGCCATAGAAAATTTATGTCAGTATTTGCCCTAAACCTATGAGAACTATGGAAGTTACAGAAGACCTTGAAGATATCAAAGCATTGATGATATGTGGATTGTAAAAGTAACCTTACACAACCAGTTCGATTAGGAGAAATTGGACCACGATTTTACCTTGTTGATACAAGTAAGAACTTCTGGGCTAGAAGCAACCAAAATACACCCTCTAGCCTGACATGAAGTAAGAATCCAAGATAAGATTTGGCATCAGCCGTGTTAACTGATTAAACGAAGGATAGTGATAGTCAAAGAGACAAAAAAAAAAACCTGCAAATAACTCATGTATGGACTAGGATTCACAACTCTTAAAGCTCTGTAGATTTCAAATGGGTCAGCAAGTGTACTTCTTTCAAAGCGTTGACTCAATACAATCTGGAAGATATCCCCCGCTAAAATATGCTCCTTTGCCTGTACAACAGCATTCTTATATTCCTCACTTGTCATGTTACTCTTGTTTAAAGTGAGTCCAAAATTGTGATTGTGCAGGTTGACGAAACCTGGAGATAGCCTTGGACTAACATATGATGATAAAAATTACAGATTAGCAAGTGTAGATTACGTTTCAGACAATCATTTTCAAGGTAAGATATCACGCAAACTTTGTACTCACGGATCAATGTCTTTTACTCTGGACAACAATTTTTCCAGGCGTGTGATTCCGTGGCTGTAAGCCTTCTCAGCGGACGAGAATTTATCTAAGCAGACCCAATGAATTACATATACTTTCTGCACCGACAAGGGGAATTCAAAAGTTATCTCAGTCATATAGACAAATAGAAATAAAAGAATGACATATACAGATAGACAAAACTACGCAAAGTGATGCAGAGAAATCTGACTAAATCAAGATGGAGCTGATGAGAACTGCTTTTAATAAGTTATGGGAAAAAATTGTTAGTATGCGTAATTAAGTCTATATAAAACATTTCTAATTTGACAACCACTTTGTCATAATTGATTTTGTGCGGGTTAGAAGTTCTATTTTAGTCCATAAAAAGGAGAAAAAAAAAAAAAAATTGTTGAGATAAGGTCCATACATTCTGATTAATAGTCCTTTACCTTCTCTACATGATCAAAAACGATGACATCGTCGCAGAGTCCAAGATGGATGTCAGCTAGATTTCTATCATCTCTTGGTGCACTCGAGAATGAAAGCCTTTTCTTCTCTAGATAACGAACCGCATCATATGAGAAAAAACCAACCCATCCACCTGCCCAAGAACACAAGGATATTAGAATGATATCTTTGATTATGTAAATGTTCACAAGTAGATGAACTCAAGAAACAGCACAAATAAGTGACAGTTCAAGTACCACCAATTTGAATTTTCAGTAGACCCTGTAAAATGTTCTGATTTGGTCACGACCCTGTAAAGGATATCTTTGGTCTTATTATTCATGTATCTCTGTACACTATAAGAACCTCAAGCATTCATGTTGAGTAACTCAAGCACCTCAAGTATCAGATATAATTCATAGTACCTCTAGATCTGGTACACGTAAACACGATGAATATTAATTTTATTTTTTTATCCACTTTTCAGCAATATACTGTAAAATGGCAGGGTGTATAAAAATTCTCAAGTTGGCTATCCTCGTCCAAGATTCCCCTTTAAATTTATGAATAAAGTCTTATCCAAGTGTCGGGTTTTAGATGGTGCATTTTGATGAGTTGAAGTACTGTTTGAATTGTGATGCCAATTTTGGAATTACAACTCAAACTCTTGGGCTATGATGAAACCGGGTTGAGGCCCAATTGATTGGATACTACACACATTGCCCGATAACACAATGAGGAGGCCCAAAACCCGAGCCCATATACATGGCCACATGTGACACTCCGGACCGTTGGATCCCCCTAATCTAGATCAACCGTGGTGAGCTCCCTTATATATATATCGCATCTGATATTTTCCTAACCCTAATTCATTTTACGCGTTTTCTCTCTAACACCTTTAGAACTCTCTAGACTAGGGTTTGCTGAATCGCTTCTTCTCCCTTCGATCTCTCTTCGTCTACTTTATGGTTTTCCCTTGAATCTTCTGTGATCTTGGGTGGTATTCTTTGTGATCTAAAGAGTCTATGTGATTCTAGAGAGAAAGGAAAGGAGTCGATACTGGTTTTAGGGGGTTTTCAGTCGGTCCGTTGAAGTAGCCAAGTTTAATCTGTGTTGGCTTGGGATTTTTGGGGTTTCCTATTGTACAGAAGGGTACAATGTCTTTCTGAGCCCAAAATCGATGATACCTTGAGTCTTAGTAGTCGAATGGAGTCTGTGATGTTTTGACAGAAACAATTTTTGAACTATACTTTGTGTATTTTTCTGATTCTGGTGTAATAGCGGTATCAGAGCTTAGTGTGGTGTTTAGCCTCCGTTCGAAGAAGATCTGGTTGTAAGAAATCAATTCTTACAATCAGATCTTGAGGGGTTACCTAGGGTTTCGATTTTTTCTGAAAGCCCTAGATCTGTTTTTTGTTAAATGATCTCATATATTCTTGATTAATACTTCTGAGTGTATATTGGACTGACGATTGTTACTGTGTGTGACTCATTAGATCCCTGCAGACGTATCTTCAGGCGAACTCTTGGTTCGTGTATGATTCTTGAGTGACCAGTAGCGTTCTTGTGGCTTTCTTGGTCGATTAGTAGTCTTAACTTGACTACTATTGTGGTTTGCATCCTCTACTTAACATTTTACTCAATCTGCAATGCCAAAATATATGTTATATGCATGCTGATTCTGAAGTAAATTGTTATATAGTTGAAATAGATCTTCTTGTGAACTGTGATATACGTTTGTAGTTAAAATTTGGTGAACTGCATTCGTTTATTGTTTCTTTGTGATACATTCATAATATCCTTACTTTGGGTTCTGATGTCCCAAATTGAGCCTTGACTCGAGGACTTGATCTTCATGAAATCTTGGTGAGTTTGGGCATTTGGGGTCTGAAGTGTATTGCATCATTCATTCTATCATTCCTGGATATTGTGAATTCCCTATGTGTTGTTATTTTTCCTTTGATTCTCAAGTCTTCTAGATACTGAATAATTTGATTTGATTCTTGTTACCTTTCAAATTTTATTCTGTATCTATCTATTCTGTTGAACACTGAACCTCAAATAATTCTTTCTTTTGATTGATTAAGAACTCCAAATGTCAACTGCTAAGTTTGAACTTGGGGTTTTTAATGGAAAAGGGGACTTCCCCATTTGGCAACAAAAAATGAAAGGGATCCTTGTTCAACAGAAAGTTGTAAAAGCTATAACTGCTAATTTTCCTGAAACTATGACTGAAGAACAAAAAAAACAGAATCTGATTAACTTGCCTATACCTCTATCATATTGCATTTATCTGACCAAGTGTTAAGAAAGGTTGGAAAACTTGATAAGGCTAAAGTTTTACGGGATAAACTTGAAGAACTGTATTTAACAAAGTCTTTACCAAATAAAATATTTCTTTTGGAAAGTTTTTTCAGTTTTAAAATAGACCCTTCCAAAGATTTAGAAGACAATCTTGACATCTTTAATAAACTTGTTCAAGATATAACTAATGCGGGTGATAAAGTTTCTGAAGAATACAAAGCTGTTATTCTTCTAAACTCATTACCAGAAGCCTATAAAAATGTTAAAACTGCTATTAAGTATGGTAGGGATGAGTTAACCCCTAAAGTTGTTATTAATTCTTTAAAAAGTAAAGAATTAGAACTTAAATCTGAAAGGCAGGGAAGGGAATCTGAAAGTTTATTTGTTAGAGGTAGATCACTTAATAGGCAAGGTAGTAGTCATGAAAATCAGAGATATCAAGGAAATAACAATAACAAGAAGAAATGGAAAGGAAGACCTAGGTCCAAGTCTAGGACTGGAAATAGAAAGTGTTATGGATGTGAAAAAACTGGTTATTTTATTAAAGATTGTTACAAGAAAAAGAATGAACAAAGAAAAAAGAGAGTGGATGAGGGTAATGTAGTTGAGCCTCAAGGAGATAAAACTGTGGATGTTTATGTTGTTACAGAACCTATAACTGACCTGAATATTGTTAATTTTTCTGGTAATAATGACCATAGTCAAGAGTGTATACTTGACTCTGGCTGCACCTTTCATATGACATCTCAAAGGTCATGGTTAGAAGATTTTAAAGAAATAAATGGTGGTGAGGTGGTAATGGGTAATAATGCAGCATGTAGAGTTTTAGGAATTGATAGTGTGACTTTGAAATTTGAAAATGCATATATCTTTACTCTAGAAAGAGTAAGATATGTCCCTGATTTAAACAGAAATTTAATTTCAATGGGAAATCTAGATGACATTGGCCTGCAAGCCAAACTAGGTAATGGATTGTTAAAAATAATTAAAGGCTCACTTGTAATTTTCAAGGGTGCCAAAAGAAATGGAATATATGTCACTAGAGCTGAAGTTATTTAAAGTCACATTGCTGAATCCTCAATTGCTCAAGTTGATGCCACTTTAAAATGGCACAACAGGTTAGCTCATGTAAGTGAAAGAGGGCTGCATATTCTGAATAAAAAAGGTGTCTTTGGAAAAGATAATATTTCAAAAATTCCATTTTATGAACACTGCACACTTGGTAAACAACATACACTTCATTTTAATACTGGAAGGCATAAGACTACTTCGATTCTGGAATATGTACATGCTGATTTATGGGGGCCTTCTTCTACAGTTACCCCAGGAGGAAACAAATATTTTCTATCTTTAATTGATGATTTTTCAAGAAAGATTTGGATTTTTCTGTTAAAACAGAAGTCAGATACATTTGAAAAATTTTAAACTTGGAAAACCTTGATTGAAAATCAGACTGGGAAGAAAATGAAAATCTTAAGAACTGATAACGGTCTAGAATTTTGTAATGCTAATTTTGATCAATTATGCAAAGTTAGTGGGGTCCTTAGGCATAAAACTGTACCATATATCCCTTAGCAAAATGGAGTTGCTGAGAGGATGAATAGGACCATTCTAGACAAGGTTAGATGTATGATGATTAGTTCTGCTGTCCCTAAAATACTGTGGGGTGAGGCAGCTATGACAGCTGTGTATATCATTAATAGAACTCCTTCTAGTGCCTTAGATGGTAAAACCCCTGAGGAGGTGTGGTCTGGGAAAACTCCAGATTACAGTCACCTTAAAATTTTTGGTTGTGCTGCATTCTCCCATCAAAGTATTGGTAAACTTGAACCAAGATCCATAAAATGTGTTTTTATGGGATATCCTGAGGGTGTGAAAGGATATAAGCTGTGGGATAAGAGTGTTAAGGGGTTAAGGATGATCACAAGTAGAAATGTGACATTTAATGAGTTGGATATGCCCTGCATGTCTGAAAAACATCAAAAACCTGAACCTGTGACTGATAAAAATGAGGAAACCAGGCTGCAGGTGGAGCTTAAAACACCTGCAGAACTCACTGATGAAATCGAGACTGAAAATGAAGAAGTTTCAGAAGCTGAAACGGAAGAGAATATAACTGTTCAAGAAGAAGGTGGAGAAGAAAATCTCTTAGAAGACTATCAGTTAGCTAGGGATAGAGATAGGAGAGAAATTAGGGAACCTCTTAGATTGAGAGACTATCTATCTCTTGCCTTATTGTCATTTCAAGATCTTGCTTTTAAAGAACCTAAATCATATGAGGAGGCTGTGAGCTATCAAAAGAGTGGCAGCTAGCTATGGAAGAAGAAATGAACTCTTCATTAAAGAATAACACCTGGACTTTAGTCCCCAAGCCAAAAGACAAATCCATAGTTGACTGTAAGTGGATTTATAACATAAAAGAGGGTAATAATTTGAAACAGCCCATTAGATTTAAAGCCAGATTAGTGGCAAAGGATTTTACACAAAAACCTGGGATTGATTATAATGAGATCTTTTCACCTGTGGTTAAGTATACAACTATTAGGGTCATACTTGCTTTAGTAACTCATTTTGACTTAGAACTTGAACAAATGTATGTAAAAACTGCTTTTTTGCATGGAGATTTGGATGAAACCATTTATATGTGTCAGCCACCAGGTTTCATTGAGTCTAAGAAATTTGATTTTGTGTGCTTATTAAAAAGATCTTTGTATCGGCTTAAACAATCACCAAGACAATGGTATAAACGTTTTGATAACTTTGTGTCATCAGTTGGTTTCCTTAGGAGCTCATTTGATCATTGTTTATACTTTAAAAAGGATAAAAATGATTCTGTAATTGTTTACCTGCTTTTGTATGTGGATGATATGTTGTTAATAGGTCAACATATGAGTGATATTAATGATATTAAAAGATCTTTATCTTCTGAATTTGAAATGAAAGACTTGGGCAATGCGGAAGGATCCTAGGTATGAATATTAAGAGAAATAGGTCTCAACAGACTCTCTTTCTCACACAATCTTCCTATGTGGAAAAGGTATTATCTAAATTTGCTATGCATGAATCTAAGTCTGTTACTTTACCACTTGCAAGTCATTTTCAATTAAGTAAAGATCAGTCTCCTGTTGATGAATCTGATGTGAAATATATGCAAAAAGTCCCTTATTCTAATGCTGTGGGGTCTGTTATGTATACTATGGTATGTACCAGACCTGATGTTGCTCATGCAATCAGTACCTTAAGTAGATTCATGGCCAATCCTGGCCCTGAACATTGGACTGCCTTGAAATGGTTACTTAGATATTTAAAAGGGTCCTCTAACTTGGGTTTATATTTTAATCCATGTAAAGAAGATATTGTGTTAAAGGGCTTTGTTAATTCTGATTATGCGGAGGACAGGGACAATAGAAAACCAACCACATCTTATATGTTTACTTTGTGTGACACTTGTGTGAGTTGGAAATCACAATTACAGTCTATTGTTGCATTATCTATTACTGAAGCAGAATATGTGGCGGCCACTGAATCCATAAAAGAGGCATTATGGCTTAAAGGATTATTATGTGAATTAAATGTTTTGTCTCATCCTGTAGTAGCATACTCAGATAGTCAGAGTGCTATTCATTTATGCAAAAATCCTGTCTTTCATGAAAGAACGAAGCATATAGATGTTAGGATGCATTTTATTCGTGACATTATTCTTAAGAATTCAGTAGTACTTGAAAAAATACCTACTGAATTTAATCCAGCAGATATGGGAACCAAGGTTCTTCCCCTTAATAAGTTTAAGTCTTGCTTAAAAATGCTGAAAATTGATGCTGGGTAATTCTTTGTGATTTATAGGTACCTGATGCTGTAGGCTATGAAATCAAATAAAACAAGTGGATCGAATTGCTGGTTTTATTATTTTTTAATTTCTAGTTCAGTTTGAGTCATTGGCATTAAGGTGGAGAGTGTTTGAATTGTGATGCCAATTTTGGAATTACAACTCAAACTCTTGGGCTATGATGAAACCGGGTTGAGGCCCAATTGATTGCATACTACACACATTGCCCGATAACA
The DNA here is from genome assembly GCF_002742605.1 of Olea europaea var. sylvestris. Classification (NCBI taxonomy): domain Eukaryota; kingdom Viridiplantae; phylum Streptophyta; class Magnoliopsida; order Lamiales; family Oleaceae; genus Olea; species Olea europaea. Next base: position 115,444 of record NW_019242044.1, on the reverse strand, counting down.
CAATGAGGAGGCCCAAAACCCGAGCCCATATACATGGCCACATGTGATACTCCGGACCGTTGGATCCCCCTAACCTAGAGCAAACATGATGAGCTCCCTTATATATATATCGCGTCTGATATTTTCCTAACCCTAATTCATTTTACGCATTTTCTCTCTAACACCTTTAGAACTCTCTAGATTAGGGTTTGCTGAATCGCTTCTTCTCCCTTCGATCTCTCTTCGTGTACTTTGTGGTTTTCCCTTGAATCTTCTGTGATCTTGGGTGGTATTCTTTGTGATCTAAAGAGTCTATGTGATTCTAGAGAGAAAGGAAAGGAGTCGATACTGGTTTTAGGGGGTTTTCAGTCGGTCCGTTGAAGTAGCCAAGTTTAGTCTGTGTTGGCTTGGGATTTTTGGGGTTTCCTGTTGTACAGAAGGGTACAATGTCTTTCTGAGCTCAAAATCGATGATACCTTGAGTCTTAGTAGTCGAATGGAGTCTGTGATGTTTTGACAGAAACAATTTCTGAACTATACTTTATGTATTTTTCTGATTTTAGTGTAACAAGTACAATAAAAAATATGTAACGAATGTTACATGTGTAGCATAGAAGTATTGAACAAGTGTTGTGAAGTTCGTGCATCTTCATATGGAAGTCATTGACCTACCAAGAAAATATGTAAAGACAAGTAAAATCTCATTTAACATTAAACATTTCAAACATTCAATGAACAAGGATTTTCATGTATTATTACATCCAAATCTCACCACAAAATGCATCAGGAAGTTCTTCAATCAGTTGTGGTCTCCAATCCTCTGAAATACTTCTTGGAACCATCATTGGGTCCTCTACGAATTTCTCAAAAGTTGTCCCTCCTTCATGGTCCAAGACTGTGACCTTGTTCTCTTTCGCCACTATTTCCATGTTGGCTGCGCCCCTACTATGCTATATCGGCCCTAAATTAAACATGACATAAGAATTTAGAGAATCCCTAAATGCGCAATCATGTGCTCATCCATTTCGAATCGAATGAAGAATTTTGAGCAAGAATTAATTTCCTTACAACAGTGGTTGTGCGGTAACCAGGATTGACAGATTCAAAGAGGAAGCTCGGAGCCCCTAGATCATCTTCCTTAACCAAACACCGATAAGCAAGCACTGGTGTCAACTGATCCGAGAAAATGATTTCGCAAAGAGGGATTAAATTCCCATTTTTTGATGCTTCAATGAACCTCTTTTCATCCAAAACTGTGATTTAAGAACAAAGCAAAGGAACAGCATTAAATTCAATCATAATTTAAACTCTTGTTAGTTGTTACCGCCTAACAACATATGAAATATCCCGTCTGAAAAAGTAAAAACAAATGCTAATGCTAGCGCTAAAATTCGATCATCATCAAGCTCTTGTTTACCCATCTAATAACAGAGGAAAAAAAAAAAAGAAGTTTAAACTACAATTATTTTAAACAACATTAAATACGTTCATCGTCGAAGCTCTTTTCTAACTCTCAACTGAAATAGAAAATAAAAATCAAGGAAAAGTTAATACTGTAAATTGACTATAGAATATAGAAATGCATGTCCATGCAACACGAAAACTGCAAAAACAATTAAACAGACACGCCCATACACGTACACTTAAATGCAGAGAGAGAAACCTGAAGATGGAGATTGAACGGAGCAGCATTGGAATGTACGGAACCCAAATAAAACGAACGAGCTTGATCTTCTTCTACTCGAAATTCCAGTTAACAGAGACAGCCGGTTGTTCACCGGTGACGGCCGGTGTGAAACAGTTGATGCTTGCATTTCCAAAGCGTTACGTTCAACACACACTGTGTCACTGAGTTTGAGTTGGAGAGAGAGAATTGAGACAATGTCTCGAATTATATGAATTTATATATTATTAATAATCAGTGTGGAATTAATTATATATTAATCACCGGTTGTTCACCGGTGACGGCCTAGTTGACAGCGGTTTTGTCAGATGGCATTCAACAAGGTGTTGCTCTTCTCTCATACGTGGCTTACCCACAGTTTATATATCGAAAATTTCAATAAATTATATTAGATTCATATTTTAAGATATTTGAATTTTTTTATTTATTTTTTTTACTAAAATAATTTTAAATAAAGTTGACCTGTTCTCAATTGAGGTTATGATTGATTTTAAAAATTCTTCAAATATAGGCGTCCTTTAATGGATATTAATGAAATTCTTTAAAATTTAAGTGTTCCGAATGATTTTAATGAAATTTAATGAAATCCTTTAAAATTTAGGTATGCACAGTAATTAGTGGATTTATAAATATTTTATTAATAGAGAGATTTTAAAAGATTTGGATGGATTTCAAACTTAAAAATACATATAACCAAACCTTTTGAAATTTTACCATATTTGATGAAATTTTTATGAAATTTGTGAAAATTTATTCAAATTCATGAAATTCATAAGAATTTATAATCTTTTAAAATCCATCAAAATATTAGTTGATGACATCTCTGTGAATTGATATTCTAGAATAAGTAAAAGCAAATATAGAAGTCCTATTAAATGGACTTGTAATCAAGTGCTTGTTTGATAAAATTTTAATAAATTTACCAAATTTTCTATTCATTAAATTTCAATTTTATATTTCATGAAAACTAATGTTTCAATAAACTTTTTAGCCACTTATTTCATCAATTTTCATCAAGTAATGCTAAATTTTTTTTTTTTAAATAAAAATCTTTATCACACAGGCCTCAAGTATAAATATACATGGATATTTGTAGTCTTTGTCTTTGTTTATAGTTTTGTCTATAGTCTAAGACTATGTTTGAGCCACATTAAAAATAATAATAATAATAGTAATTTGATATCATTTCAACCTTACATTCTTTAATAAAATAATATTACATGCAAATTCAAAACTTTTCTTCATTTTTAATCGTACATTTCCTATCAATATACTATTCAAAAATACATTTTTTGAAATATAATGTGGCTCAAACAAGGACTAAAATAGTGCAGCAACATCATACATGTAATTTACTTTAAATGTGACAAAAAGAATTTTCGGACTGCTGAGAACTCTCCATAAAATCTTTGATTGTACATAAAATCCTTTTTTTTTTTTAACTTTCTATTTCAACAATATCTAATTTTATTGATTCTTTTCTTGATTATATTTTTTGAACTTTTTATAATCAAGCACGAAAGCAAGCTTTAGCCATGTGAGCACATCATATCTAGGGATATCAAATCGGCTCGGTGGTTTAGGCGGCTCAAGGCTCGACTAAAAAAAACACGAGTCGGCCCGTTATAGCTCGACGAGCCACACGGGCCAACTTGTGTCACGGGCCATTTTTGGCCCGTGACAAGGCCCTCCTGAAATTCAAACCCAAAAAGAAAAAAGAAAAAAATAATTAGAAACGGTTAAGACAACTGCCCAAAGGCAGCAGTGACAGCTATAAAGCTGCTTGGAACAACAGCCGATGCTACCTTAAGGCAGGCAGCTATAAAGCTACTTGCAACGGCAGCGATGCTATCTTAAGGCAGTAGATAATTGCTGCCTTAAGGCAGCCTAGTTGACTGTAGTGTTGATTAAATAAATTGAATTGTCTGATTTTCTACTGTTTTACAATTCAATTTACGAGGCTCATATTTCAAATTCAAATTCAAATTTCAAATTTGAAATTCAAATTTGGAGGAAAAATTGATTTTATTTTATTTTTTGGCTATAAATACGGGGTAAATTTTTAAGTCTCGATTTTAACTTACAGTATTATAGATTTAAGTTTCAACTCCAATTTCTTTGTTCTCAATCTCATATTCAATTTCTTTCACTCTCATGCTCTAATATTCTATATTTTATACTATAATAGTTATAGATGAATTTTACTAGTAATGAGTTTAATCAGTTTAAGGATAGCTCGAGTACTTCATTCGGTTACGACGATACATCTTAAAATGTTCCAATTGATTTGGAAAATATTGAAGAGGAAGAAGTACTCGAGATTAAAAGGTCGAAAAAAGAATTCTCGGATTGTTGGCAACATATGATACGTAAAAAAGTTGGTGTTCAAAATGGAGTAGATATTTGGAAAGCATATTGCAATTACTGTGACAAAGAATTTAGTTGGAAGTCCGGTTCGAGCACAACACATTTGAATAGACACCTATTAAGGAGTTGCAAAGCGAAACCAGTCGATCTCGACTCGAACAGATCGAACTAGTGTTTAGCGATTCTTGTTCTGCTCTTTCTACCTTTGTATATTCACAGGAAAGATTTTGTGAAGGAATAATTGCATACGTGGCTGCAGCAGAGATGTCTTTTACGATAATAGACTCAATACACTTTACCCAGCTCGTGCAGAAATATCTCCAACCCAGGTATTCTTCTTATTGTCGAAATACCTTTCGTTCAGATACTATAAAATTATATAACAAAAGAAAATAAGTTGCTATTGAAAGTTTAAATTTTTTTAATAGTGTTATATCATTTACATCTTATTTATGGACCTATAGTAATAGAAAACGTTATATTGCTGCTACGGCTCATTATATTAATCAACTATGACTTTTACATCAAAGGATTATTGCATTTAAGTGTGTAGAATATCCTCATAATGCAACTAACATATACATGATTTTAAAAGATATCATACGGAAATATGGTATGTAAGATATGATTCGAAGTTTTACTTTTGATAATGTTAGTGTGAACAAAGGTGTTATCGAAAGATTTATTAATGATCTCAATCCTTCATTTGGAACTTTATTTTTTCATCAACGTTGTGTATGTCATATTATCAATTTAATTGTAAAAGTTGAATTAGAACACATAAGTTATTCTTTAAATAAAATTAGACAAGCAATAAATTTTATTACTGTATCACCAGCAAGAAAAACAAGCATTTAATAGTTTGTATGCAGAGTATGACTTTCAGGAGAAATCATTTGCCATTGATGTAACACATAAATGGAACTCTACATATCTTATGTTACATTCGTGTGAAAATTACGATAAAGTGATTTCATTATATTATAATGGTAGGCATACATACGGACCCGAACATAATTTAGAAGATTGGGAATGGTCTCTTGTATTTCACGTGAAAAAATTTTAAAATCTTTTTTTGATGCTACAAAGGAATGTAGCTGAGTTTATTATCCTATATCTTCACTTGTTTTACAATATTTTTCTGCATTTCACAAACATTTCATAAATACAAGAATTTGTCGTTTTTCTGACTTCGTTTACTCTATGGAATTAAAATTTCGTAAATATTGGGAAGAATTGGCACTTTTATTTATTTTAACTTCAGTAATGGATCCCCGACTTAATTTGAATGGCACAATAGTCACTGTAAAGGGGATTTCAAATTTCATGAATGTGGAATTATCACATGTGAATATAAAATCTACGTTATCTGAAATGTATAATTATTATGCTAATAAAGAAGGCCAGTGTAGTTCTACTTCCCAAAGTTCTTCAAGTAATATTTCGACAAATTCAGATAATTTTTGAAATTTTTTGGAAAGTAATATAAGTATTCCCTCGTTTAGTTCTAGTTCATCGATTTCTAGAGCGATAAAAGTCGGTGGTACAAATTTTGAAATTCCCTCCAAGTTAACTAGGTATATATACGTGGACGTTCACAGTGTGTTATCTGCAAAAGAATTACAGAAATTTAGTCTTCTAAATTTGTGGAAGTGTAATGAAAGACAGTATCCAATTGTATAAAAAATTGCACGTGATCTACTAACACCTTTGGTGTCTACAGTAGCATCGGGGGCTGCATTCAGTTTAGGTGGTTGAATTTTATTAGACGAACGTTCAAAACTAAAAGAAGATATATTGGAGGCTTTAATATGCTTGAAGGATTGAAAATGTACAGAATTACGTGTTCAAGAACATGTTGACAGTATACTGACCGAAGAGTTGCAGCAGATCCAAACCCTCCTCCTTTTTTCGGGTTGTAAATTGTAATTTTTATTTTGATTTGTAATGCAATTTTATAAGTTGTAATTTTTATTTGATTTGTAACTCGTATAAATTATGCAATTTTTAATTTTTTTTAAGAAAATATTAGATTCGTAATCTTTTATAAAAAAAAATCGAGTCGGCCTAGTCCGGCTCAGCTCGACTCGACTCGAGCCGAGCTTTGTTTTTTCGGCCGAACTTTTTCTGGGATCGGCTCAGGCTGAAAAAAGCTCGTTTTATTTTGCTCCACCGAACCCGAGTCTCGAATTTCAGTTTGACTCGTTGACATCCTTAATCATATCTTTTGACCAAGTAGCAGCCACACCTCTTATCTTGGCTTCCAAGAAGCCAATTGAGTGAAGTTCTTTCTCTTTATCCATGGTAACCTATCAATCAATCAAGCTAAAAACTCTTTTGAGTCATTCTATAGACTTAAAAATAAATTAAAGAAGAAAATAATTATTATTATTATTTACAAGCATGGCCTTAAAATATTTCAATTAGTGCAATATTAATGTTGAAAATTAAAGATAAAGGATAAGGTAGAATGTCAAATCAGTCTTTTAGCGCCTTCATCCCAAAGATGTTTCTCTAAGGCGACTATCATAGTTAGTATGCTTGTTAAAATCATCCCAATTTCAATTTTCATTCAAAAATTCATCTACATCAAGGGATGTTGTAAGTCTTTTTCACTCACATTCATTAGAAGAGTTACTATTAATTCATATATTTGTTACACATGACATTGTTTTTTATACAAGATTTAGTTTAGTATGAATTTTCTGTTGACTCGCGAATTGGATATTCCATGTGACCAATCGAGGGTCACTCTACTTGTTCTTCTCTGCGCACAATAGCAAACGATCAGACGCACACGGCAGGAACTAGCAAGGGTGGCGACGATCGCATATACTTCGATGGTCAAGTTAGTGGACGATAATCAGAACAGTGCCGAAATTGTACAAGAGTGGGGAGAAGGAAATATTATACTTGTGTGTGGAGTGCCAAGTATTTTAGAGAAACTTTCATTAGCTTTGTCTCTTGTCAAATCTTTGGTATTTATAGGCGAGGGGTACCGTCGGATGTGGAACGCTTGTATGCATCTGACAGTGTGAAGCGTTTGCTCGTAGGCGTCAATCAACCGTATCTAGAGGGGGGATGGGCAATTAATTTTTCTGAGTTATGAGTTGACATAAGACGTCACATCAATCAATCCATGAAAAAAAGAGGATCCTGATACAAAGATACATCTCTGAAATTGGTGGCGGAGAGGCCTCTATTACATAGTACCTCGACACTCCTCACACTTCGGTAAGGGGGGGCGGCTTGGCAATTACTTTGGTGATGCTTGTACCTCGCAGCATCTTAGCTTGAGGTTACAGTCGAGGCTCGTATCACTTCAGAATCGCTTTAGATCACTTTGGAACCACTTCAACTGGACACGTAGCACCTCGCTGAGGAGTGGGCATGACGTGCTGAGATGGGTTAGTGAGGGCTTAGCATTTTCTATAATATAGTTAGATATAACAATTTTAATCTTTTTCTAATACAAAGTGTTGTATTGTCGTTTTTTATTCTTTCGATTTTTATGGTGACTTTGAACACTTGTGTGAGTGTAAAGTTATAATTGACAGGTTGCTTATCGGTTGTTAATGATCTAGATATGTAATGACCGATTTACATGTAATTTTTAGTTTTACTAAGATCAGTCGACCTTCAAAAAATAAATTTTGATGCACGTTTTTAACTTTTAGAATATTCAGAACCTCGATGCTTAATTTGTAGGACACATTCATTTATCGTTTGAAGTTTGGAAACCATTGTTTTAAATTGACTCTATCTCCACATGAGCTTTTTAAGAGAGGGCTCAATTGAAGGTAGGGCTGTGCATATTTCTCGAACCGAACCGAACCCGACGGTTTTTGTCAAATTAAATACCCGAACGGGTATCTGAATTGAGAACCGACGGGTACGGTTCAGTTCACGGTTCTAGACCAAGAACCCAAAAATCGAATAAGAACCTAATTTTTCTAATTTTTTTTACATTAAATAAATCAAATTGTTTTAATTTTACTTTTTTCTAAACAAATTAACAATTTATAAATCCAATTTTTTGGCCCAATATTTTGTTTAATTTCTAATTTTTTAATTTTGGCCCAATTACCCATTTTATTGTTTCATTAATTAACCCAACAAGATCAAACCCACTAAAAAACCCTAAATACCTAGGGTTGGCGATGGGCGGAATGCCAAATTGGGCGAGCTCGGCTCGTGGGCTCGCCTATTTTTTTTTTAAATAAAGAATAGAGTTTTAAAAATAAAAAGTGTTAAAAAATACAAATAATTTAACGAAAACAAGTTTTTATTTATTTTTATATATATCATATTGTAATTTGTAATACTTTTTATAAAGTATAAAATATTTATATAATGAAAACGAATTATTTTTTGAAATACATTTACAAAAAATATATTTTTTGATTTCTTTTTAAAGTTAATAAAGAATAGAGTTTTAAAAATAAAAAGTGTTAAAAAATACAAATAATTTAACGAAAACAAGTTTTTATTTTTTTTTATATATATCATATTGTAATTTGTAATACTTTTTATAAACTATAAAATATTTATATAATGAAAACGAATTATTTTTTTGAAATATATTTACAAAAAATATATTTTTTGATTTCTTTTTAAAGTAAATAAAATGTAAACCCTGCCTCTTTATCCGGATTTGGGACCGGTTACATTAATTTTAAGTAGGTGGAGTTAAAAATTGTACACGAACAACTTATTGTAACGTGTACAATTTTAAAAAAAAAATAAATTTAACGATTAAAAAATAAAAAAAAATTTGATTAATATAATTAAATCAAATATCACTTACCTGACGATATGCAATTTCAGCGTATTTATCTTGTAGTAAAAAATGAGCATACTGCCAATCTTTCACACACATTAACACTTCCAAAACATCTTCTTTCAGTCAGCTCCTGACATCGATCAAAACCTTTTTACCTGCACTAAAAGCAGACTCCGAAGCAACATTGCTAAACGGAGGTGTCAATAGATCTTTCGCAATTACAGAAACAATTGGCCAACGTCTTTCATACTTTCGCCAGAATTCAATTACTTCTTCTGAAATTTTTTTAATTATTTTGTCTGTTGGCATATTATGATTGAAATAATCAATTAATTCGACAGGCATCGCATTTTGTGTTTCGACCGATTTTTGATGAGATGCAGATGTAGACGACATGGCACTAGATGAACACATTGCAGTTGCATCATATCTAAATGTATTAATGCCCTGAAATAAATTCATTATTTACGCAGCATCTTCTTCAGTTTCAGCAGAAGGAGTAGGAGCAGCAGAGGGTACCCGACTAACATTCGCACCCATTCTTTCCGCAGATAAATCATACTTTCCATATAATGTTTGCTCTAAATTCTTATAGGTGATAGGTGTATCAAGTATTAAAACTTTATTGATTTGATCAATTGCGTATTTAGTTCCCGAAATATTATATCGGGGGTCCATTGCGCATGCTAAAGGAAATAACAGAGGCAGTTCTTCCCAATATTTTCTAAACTTTAATTCCATAGCAATTAAAATTTCATTAAAAACAGGATCATTTTTATATTTATGGAATGTTCTTGCAATTATATAAAGGCGTTCAAGCACCATACAGCTTGTGGGATAATAAACGCCGGATAAAATCTTTGTGGTCTCATAAAAAGATGTCAAAAATCGTTTAACTTTCAAAGCTAAAATCCAATCGGATTCATTTAACATACCATCGTCATCACTTCTAACATGTCTATTGTTATAAAAATCAGTTATTAAATTTTCGAAACCTTCACATGATTTTAATAGCAAGTATGTAGAGTTCCATCTATGACCTACATCGCTAACAAATGTTTTAGCAGTCATTACCCCTAGTTCTGCACAAAAATCTTCAAATGCTTGTTTTCTATTAGGAGAGATCGTAATATATACTAATGCATTCCTAATCCTTTGAAGTTCATCCTTTATATGTTTTAAACCATCTTGCACAATTAAATTCAAGATATGACACACACGACGAATATGAAACAAATACCCACCAAAATCAGGTTGAAGTGTCCTACACAATTTATCGACGACTATCTTATTAACGCTAGCATTATCAAAAGTAAAAGATCAAATTTTAGTCTCAAAATGATATCCTCTAACAATACTGATAATAACATTATATATATTATTAGTATTGTAAGGAAATTCAATAATTCTAAAAGCAATAATTTTCTTATGCATGCACCAAAGTGGGTCTATATAGTATGCGGTTGTAGTTATATATGCTTTTTTATTAACCCATTTCCATATATCAGAAGTTAAGGATATAACACCCTCATATTGTTGCAAATCCATAATTAATTGTTGTTTTGAGTTACTGAAATAATTTATTGTATTGGCACGAAGAGTGTTTCCACTTACCCCAACGTACCTCGGTTGTAGATATTCTTTCACGAACGAGACAAAGTGTTGGTTGTCTGCAATAGCCAGAGGCAACTCAGTGGCGGCAACAAATTTCACCATTCTGGTTCGAGTATCGTCCTCCGAATACACCCACGTGGATAGGGGTGAAGTTGTAGAAACGGTTCCTGGACTACCAAATTGTAATTGTGTTTAACCAGCTGGAAAAAATCCAAGTCTGGCTGCACATGATTTGTAGTAGCGGTTGAGATGAGTGGTACCAATTCCTTTTTGCCATGCCAATCTTTGTTGGCAGTATTTACATACTACTTTAGATTCTGCAAGGCCATCAACGACTTTTCTCGTTGAAATCAACTTAAAGAGATCCCAATATTTTGCTTATTTTTTGGCCTTTCACTTTCCCCTCGCATCTGGGATATTTAATTGCTGATCTTCATCTTCATGTTCCGCTTCGGGAATATTAATATCATCCAAATCAATTGGATTGTGGCTTCCCTGACTGTGAATGTGAACATCTTCAGGAATCGATGTGTCATTTAGACCGACAAGTTCATTTGAAAATTGATTTTGCGGCGTCCTAGGCGATTCTCCATGATGTGGCAGTGGCTCATATCCTTATCGAACAAGCTCTCAACAAATGAATATTGATCCATTTCTGTGATTGTTTATGGTGAAATCTTGACTAAATGAATATAAATGTAGTGAGATTGTGAGAATTGGATGAATTGAAATTGTAACTAATAAACTGTAAAAATTAAATTGATATTGTATATTTTGCAGCACAAAAGAGTAAAAACTCGATAGTTGATATAATGAAAGAGAATTGAGAGGGTTGTAATTTTGGAAGAGCAATTGATATGAAAAAAAATTTTGGGGGAGGGGGTATTTATAGCAGAATTGACATCCCTATAAATACCTACACTGAAGTACATAACGATGTCTCAACTCTCATAGCCTCGCTGACATTCCAAAATCTATACAATCGTCGGCCGATGTTGTGACCTCCGACCAAAGTTGTGACCTCCATCGACTGAAACTTTGACTGTAGTGATGATTTAAACAAGGTAGTCTACTAGTCTCTGACATTCCAAAACCATTGAATGTGTCATTAGTTGTATTTATATAATGTTGTTATAAATGTTAAAAATTTTGAATATGGTACGGAACCGAATCCAAACGGTTCCATAATTATATTTGGACCCGACGGTTCCATTTACTAGATACCCGAAAATTTTGGTTCGGTTCTCTTCCCCATGCCCAACTCTAATTGAAGGAGTTGGTTGCATGAAGTCTATAGTTATGCCTTTTTTTTTATACTTGTATGCGCCTTGCCTTCCAGGAAATATCCTGCCTTCCAAGAGCCCCATGAATCGAACCTGCGACCTCTGAACTGCCCGCCTTGAAGAATTTCGTCCTTTGCCAGTTGGAATATGCCCCCGGGGCGAAGTTATGCCTTTATACATAGAAGAAGCGCTAATGAGCATTGAAGTAGAGAATGAGTATAGCTTAACCTAATTCCATTTGTTCTTCAGAATACCGAAAGACAATGAAAGGCTGGAAGATCTTCTAAGTTTTACCTAATTTAGAGTAAATTTTGAAAATCTACCATGAGATTTATGATAATTTCAAAATCATCCTCTCGAATTTTAATAATTTCAAAAACCTCCTATAATAGCATAAATTTCTCATTTCACCCATCTTATGTTCAACATAAAACGATGTTTCTTTTCTTATTTATCGTTTGCATAAATTATTACATTTAATATAATTGTAAAAAATAACCATTACATTTTTCCTTAAAAAATGAATAAAATTTGGTACATTCTTTATTATAATTTTGGAGTTATAATAAGAACATCTTAAACTTAACATAGTATAGGATAGGAAATACACGTCCCTACAACGACTCGTATCTGCTCCATTCCAAACTCGTCCCAATTATTATTTCTTATTTTTTATATATTTATTAATTTGAATCATATTATCATATATACATTCAAAAATCAAATAAAATAAGTAAACAGAGATATATGGATGACATAAGAACAGGGCGATCATCCCTATTCTCGTCTTGTCGGGAACTTTTAGGAAGCGGGATGGGTCGACGTGAAATTTTTTTGCCATTCGTACAAAAATATCTTATTCCCCATTTTGTCCTACCCCTACTCCACTATTCAAAAATTCTGGATGACGCAGGGGATAGAGAGGGCCATTCTATACCACCCCATGCCATGGGATGGGAATATAGCTTCTGCTTAAAAGCCAGTTTACTTGTAAGACTCTTAGTCATATACAACTGCTCCAACCTCAACCACAAAGTAGCCGTCGTTTTCTTCTTCAAGACATCCCGTAAAATGTTGTTGGACAAATGAAGATGAATCAATGACGTAGCCTTCCGATCCTTCGATTGTTTCTCCTTCGTTGTCCATCTAGCTGACATCCACTCTAAACTCAAAAACGCATCTTCCAAATCCATCTGCGCCAAAACATCCCTCATCTTTACTTGTCACAAAGAATACCTTGTACTGCGATCTAATTACGGAATATTGAACTTCAATCCAGCCATCCCAAAAGAATCTCAACCAATCTACAGAAAATCAATAGTCTAGCTTTGATACCACTTGTTGGGCGCAGAAGCTTCGATACCACTTGTTGATCCCATATCGAATTGTAAAGAATGAGATTTAATGGCAATATTGAAGTAAACAAGATCACACAACGAAAACAAGATTTAAAGTAAAGAAGAACAAAAAGGATTAACGCAGAGGAACGATGTTTATTGAACTGAACAATATGGAGAATATAAGACAATCTAGCAATTGACTTCTATTTGTTACTCACTCCAAACTGACCAGAGAAGCCTCGTATTTATAGGCCAACCCTAGAAGAGTCCTAAAATATAAGAAAACATATTACAATTAGGAGACTCAATTTCAACAGAATTTTATTTTTTTATTCAACTTAGTTTCCTTGAAGCATTAGGTTAATATTCTCGTAATCCAAGTCGGATACGTCTCTTCAAAAGACTCCTATTTGAGTCATACTCCTAACAATTATGTCATGCTTGAGTTTGGCTACTCGGGCAGATGGAAAGAATTTGGTTGTGAATTTTTGAACAAGTTCCAACCAACTATTTATACTTCCAGGCGGTAGAGTCTCAAGTCATTCCCTTGCCTTATCCTTCAAAGTGTGAACAAATAACCTCATCCAGATCGCCTCCACATTCACGCCTTCATATTTAAAATTTCCAACATTCTCAATAAATCGTGCAACATGTGAGTGAGGGCTCTCATCAATTCTTACATAGAATGGAATGGTGTTGGACGAAGTTGAAAGTTTGAATGTCCATATGGAGGGTAGACAATACATGATTCATTCTCTACTATGGGTGGGTTCATGAAGTCCCCAAATAACATATCTTCCTCATTTACAATGGGCTCTCGAGCCCTACCTTCTTGATTACCAAAATTCGATGGAATGCCACGTCGAGGAACATTTTTGGTTGAGCATTAGATTCCAAATTACCCCCTTGGTGTGCCATCTCAATCAGTTGTTGCCTTTTTAATTCTCTTTGTTCCCATTGCCTCCTTCAGAAAGTTCTTTCAATATTCGAAACAAGTTTGAAAAGATCAAAACTTCTCTAACGAAGCATGCACTACCGAAGACGTAGAGAAACCAAAATTAAGAAGCCAATTTCACGATAAAAATTTAAAAACTACACAAAATAACAAAAATAAAATTGTGAAAATTTTAATTAACAAAAGATTGTAATTGAATTAAAACACTCCTCGACAATGGCACCAAAAATTTGTTCGCTAAAATATTGCACCGCAAGTACACAGGTCGTGCACAAGTAATAGAGTGGACTTTTTAAGTTCGAGTCGATCCCTCAAAGAGTGTTTATTCTAATTACACAGGATTTGATACAAGTAACGGTCACGACACACGCAATTAATATCTTTGAATTTAAAGATTAAAAGAAAATGCTTCTAAGCATTCAAATAAAATACCCAATTGCAATTATGATAAGAGTTGGATTTTGGTTAGGTTGGGATTCATGATTTCACTTGCCTATAGCTAAATTAATTTCTCACAACAATTCAATAGAACATTGCTCACTTTTCTTATTAAACCCGATTTTCCTATTTTAGTTAATTACCTTTCTTAAGTGAAACTAACCCTAATCAATTAGTTTAACCTACTATAATTCTATGTCGATTAAACACAATCGAAAGCGATAAATATCAATGAAAATAACTTAAAGGGTTACCTAAGGTTAGAAGTATATCTCTATCTCCATAAGAACTTAGGTTCCTACCACTTTAGTCTAAAGTATACAAGAATTTCTCAATAATCACACAAATCACTTAACTTTATTACCTAGTGGACACAATAATGATAGCGCACTCAAAACAATGGTAAAAACACAAGAACATAAGCATTAAATAGTGAATAAAAAAATTTATATAGTTTAGCCAAGTTTCCTCATTCATTCTAACACTAAAATGTTTAGTCCATTGAATTTAAAAGACACAAAATGGAGAGATTAAAGAAATACATCACAAAGTTAAGAAAAGATAATGAGAAATGCAAGCCAAATGCAATAAACCCATCCCTTGACCGAATCCTTGAAGATTGCTTAGTGTTGGTCTTGATTCCTTCAAGATTTTTCTCTTTTTGTGTAGTATTTCCTCTCTTTTTCTCTTGCCCTCCTTTTCTCTTTATGCTAGGGTTTCAAGTGAGTGAAGAATGGGAGAAAATGGTTTAATTTTGCCTTTTAAATGGCCTAAAAATTATGTTTAGTAATTGCAAAATGACCATAACTACAAAAATATAGCTTAACACTTTGAAAGTGGTGCTGCAGCGCCACAGTGGACAGAGCAGGCGTCGCGGCGCTACTACGGTGGCACTGCAATGCCACTTCTCTTTTTTTCATAATTTCAAAAACCTCCTATAATAGCATAAATTTCTCATTTCACCCATCTTATGTTCAACATAAAATGATATTTCTTTTCTTATTTATCGTTTGCATAAATTATTACATTTAATATAATTGTAAAAAATAACCATTACATTTTTCCTTAAAAAATGAATAAAATTTGGTACATTCTTTATTATAATTTTGGAGTTGTAATGAGAACATCTTAAACTTAACATAGTATAGGATAGGAAATGCACGTCCCTACAACGACTCGTATCTGCTCCATTCCAAACTCGTCCCAATTATTATTTCTTATTTTTTTATATATTTATTAATTTGAATCATATTATCATATTTACATTCAAAAATCAAATAAAATAAGTAAACAGAGATATATGGATGACATAAGAACAGGGCGATCATCCCTATTCTCGTCTTGTTGGGAACTTTTAGGAAGCGGGACGGGTCGACGTGAAATTTTTTTGCCATTCGTACAAAAATATCTTATTCCCCATTTTGTCCTACCCCTACTCCACTATTCAAAGATTCTGGATGACGCAGGGGATAGAGAGGGCCATTCTATACCACCCCGCGCCGCCCAACCCACACCACGAGCTAATTGTTACAAGTATAAAAAATATATATATAATTTCATTCTAACATTATTACATATATTTAACAATATTATTTTAGCTAAAAAGAATTTTATTATTAAACACAAAGAAATCTTAAAGAACGAAGAAAAAGGAACAAACCGGGATGGTAAAATATTCAATAATAGATTTAAATTATATTATCAATACCTAAAGACCGAGGATAAAATAAGAAATAAAAATATATACTTTTGACTAACAAGTTACGAATAAGTTATTGAAAACAAATATCTAGGTGTTGTAAAATGTAAGTTTATTTGGGTTTAAAGGTGAATGACAATTATACCCTGCAGCCTTAGAAATTATTATTGCTGTATTCTTAATTCCGCTCTATAAATATAGGACGTTGGTCCTTAATAAAATACACACAAATCTATTGAATTCTTTTTGTTCTCTTATCTTTTCTTCACTTTTATAATACGTTATCAGCACGAAATCTTTTAAAGTCTAGCGAAGGTAATAATTTTCATAAGCATAATCATCTGTCATGCGTACCAAAATTAATTTGGTGGCGTATAAACTTTTATACATGCACTGTAATATTCCGCCCCTTTAATTTTGTGGCGATTAATTCACTATCCAAATACATTTGTTTATTGAAACCAATTATGTAGCAATTAATTCATATAAAATATATTTTTTTTATTTTGCCAATTCAATTCTTTGTCGTCGCAATAAAAAAAATTATAAAAACAAATAAATGCTGCATGTAGTCTGCCCTATGCGTTCTTTGGTTTTTGCCAATATTTATATGATAATAATAATAGTATGTGGTTTCTCATTCTTTGCCAATGTTGAATGCTAATTTTTATACACATATTAATTATTATTCATAATGATTACTTTTTACATTTTTTAATGCATGTCTGTATATGAATATTGTGTCCATATATTAAGACTCTTTTTCCTATTACATGTTTGGTAATTAATTTTAAAATATAAATTCATATTCAGTCTATTTGGTAATTATTTTTTATTTGCATGATAATTAATATTCTTTAACTTGATTAAATATTTGTGTTGTTCTATCATAAATTTTAAATTAACCTTATATCATGTTATTGCTCATGAAGTAGCACAACATTATAATTAATATTCTAAAATACTATTAATTGAAGATCTATAAGTTATAAATAATTTGTTGATACTCCAGAAGTAACACAATATTAAAATTAATACTCTTGAAAAATATTATTTGCTCCTGAAAAGCATAAATTATATTTTTCAATATTTCAGAAGAATATTGACATATTGCTCTTAAAGAAGCAGTAGTAATATACATGCTCCTAAAATAACACATGTTTCGAAGAACATATTATTTTAAATAAGTGTTTATCCCTGAAGGAAAATACATAACTTATGTCATGATTAACTATTATATGATGTTTAATCATATTCTTCGAAACAAATTGTATTTTCTCTTACTTTATTTTGTAGTTAATCAAATGGTAAATATCACATAACTGGAGTTTACTGCACTTGAATCTCTGGCAAAAACTATCTATCATAGGTACTTGACTCTGATATTCATCTTATCTCAAAAGGTTTAGAAGAGACAATAAAAGAATGAAATAAAGAATCTTTGAAGGATCGTGCAAAATCACTCATATTCCTTCACAATCATTTTCACGATGGACTAAAAATTGAATATCTCATTGAGAAAGATCCACAAGTTCTTTGAAAAAAATTAACTGAAAGATTTTATCATCAAAGAATTAAAGTCGTCCCTAAAGCCCCCTACAAGTGGATGCACAATCGTTTGCAACACTTTAAAACTGTTAGTGAGTACAATTCTGAATTGTTCAGAATATGTTCAAAATTGACATTGTGTGGAGAAAAATTACTGAAGATAGTTGAAGAAATTTTTTTCCACCTTTTACGCCTCGAATGTGCGCCTACAACAGCAATATCGTGATGGTTTCAAAAAGTACTCAGGACTTATATATTGCTTGCTTGTTACTGAATAGAATAATGAACAGCTAATGAAAAATCATGAGTTACGTCCAACTAGTTCTGTACCATTGCATGAAGCAAATACAATATCAAGACAAGGACGTGGATTTGGACATGGACATGGACGTGGACGAGGACGTGCATATGGAGTAAACCATGGACGAAACAATCAACAAAATTTTTAACAAGAAGGCAACAATTTCAAAAGGCACAAAGCAAATGAAAGTAACACATTGAAAAATGTTCACGAAGAAAGTTACTTTAGATGTAAAATGAAAAGGCATTGGACACGTACTTGCTGTACGGCAAAACATCTCGTGGATCTCTACAAAAATTCAATCAAGGGAAAGGGAAAAGTTGAGACAAATTTTGCTAATATGATGATCCAATTGATGTGACTCATTTGAATGTTTCCGATTTATTTGCTGATCCAAATGAGAATATTGACCATTGGATTAGAGGTAGTGTAATGAAAGATATAGATTAAATTTTTTTCTAGTATTTCCCATTATTTTAGAAATTTAGTTTGAAATATGTTTTTACTTTTCGAAAAAAAAATTGACTTTATTATACATAATTAATTTCACAGTATTCATTATGTTATCATTTTGAACTTAAATTTAAGTTTTTTAAATATATTTATTTTGTTATATTGATAGATTTATGATGGATTGTCAAGACACCTGCTTGATTGGTAGTGCAACTACACAAACTATTCTTCAAGAAAAAAATATTTTTTTGACTTAACATTAAAAGAAAACAGTGAAAATACAATATCAGATTCATCGAATATTTTTGAAGACTCCGGAAGAGCTTGTATTATTTTGCCAAATAATATAAAATTATATATTGACGATGTACTTTATTCTAACAAATTTAGAAAAAATTTGCTTGGTTTTAAAGATATCCACTGCAATGGACATCATATTGTGACGATGCAAGAAAATAATACTAAATATTTTTGCATAACTTCTTTTTTATCTGATCAGTAGCAGATAAAAAAAAATTTATGCACTCCAACTTGGTATGTATTATACATTTATAAAAATGGTTGAATCAAATAATATCATGAGCCAGAAATCCGTTAACCTAAAAAGTTTTATATTTTAGCATAATTAACTTGGACATCCAGGAGCTGTAATGATGCGAATAATAAATAATACACATTGACATTCTTTAAAGAAACCGAAATACTATTTTACCTAATGATTATCCATGTGTGGCTTGATCGTAAGGCAAGTTAATCATTAGACATTTAACTACAATAGTCAATATTGAATCTCCAACTTTCTAGGAAAGAATTCATGGAGATATATGTGGGCCAATACACCCACCATGTGGATCATTTCATTATTTTATGATATTAATTGATTCTTCTACTGGATGGTCATATGTTTGTCTATTATCCACTAGGAATGTAGCATTTATTATACTACTTGCTCAAATTATAAAAGTACGAGCACAATTTCCCAATTACTCATTAAAACTATTCGCCTTAACAATACTGATGAATTCAAATCACAAGCATTCGATGATTATTGTATGTCAATTGAGATTGTAATTGAACATTCAGTCGCGCATGTCTATACACAAAATGGTTTAGCAGAGTCGTTTATTAAACGTCTACAGCTTATTATTATACCATTACTTATGAAAATAAAACTCCCAGCTTTTGTTTGGGGTCATGTTATATTACATGCTGCATCATTGGTTTGTATTAAACAAACTGTCTATTATCAATATTCACTTTTGCAACTGACATTTGGTTATGAACCTGATATTTTTCACTTATGGGTCTTTGGTTGTGTTGTACAAGTCCCTATTTCAACCCCACCACGTACTAAAATGGGTCACCAACAAAGATTTGAAATTTATGTGGGTTTTCCACCATCAATTATTAAGTATCTTAAGCCTTTAACAGATAATTTATTTACTGCACGTTTTGCAAATTGTTATTTTGATGAAATGCCTTTCTCAACTTTGGAAGGAAAAATTACATTCTGAAAAATAAAGTAAAATTACTTGGAATGAAATAATTCTATCTCACTTTGATCCCTGCAGTAATCAATATGAGCAAGATGTTGAAAAAATTATTTATTTGCAAAGAGTTGTAAATCAATTTCATGATGTATTTGTTGACACAAGAAATGTGACAAAATCATATATTCCAACAGAAAATATTTCAGCAAAAATTGATGTCCCTGTAGGACAATCTACCGTGACAAATAAATCTCAAATACGTCAGAAGCATGGTCGACTAGTTGGATCAAAAGGCTTTGTGCCTCAAAAAAGAAAGGTGCATGAGAAAAACCAACCAAAAAACTTCGAAATAAATAACAATAGAAAAGATTGATCATTCAAATATTGAAAATATGGTTCCCAAAGAACCACAAGTGTTCGAAAATAATGAGATTTCAATAAATTATATGTTATCTCGTAAATTATGGGAACGAAATAATGTTGTTATAGACAATATTTTCGCTTTTAATGTGACTCTTGATATTATGTAAAATGAGGATCCTGGACCACAGTTAGTTAAAGACTGTTAAAATAGAAATGATTGGCCAAAATGGAAAGAAGTCATACAGGGGGAATTGAATTCTTCAGAGAAACGAAAAGCGTTTAGACCTATAGTTCGAATACCTGAAAATGTAATCTCTATAGGATACAAATGTGTTTTTATACGAAAG
Source organism: Olea europaea var. sylvestris (assembly GCF_002742605.1). NCBI lineage: Eukaryota > Viridiplantae > Streptophyta > Magnoliopsida > Lamiales > Oleaceae > Olea > Olea europaea. The sequence continues at coordinate 94,801 of NW_019242044.1, read as the reverse complement.
AGAAATGAAAATAATCAAATCACAAGGTACAAAGCCTAACTAGTAGCTCAAGGTTTCTCACAAAAATCAGGAATTGATTACGAGGAAACATATTTTCCCGTAATGGATAGCATCACTTTTAGATTCTTAATTAGTTTAACTGTGTCACAAAAACTTAATATGCACCTTATGGATGTAGTAACTGCATATTTGTATGGTTCACTTGATAGTGACATATATATGAAAGTCCTTGAAGGACTTAATGTACCAAGAACAAAAGATACATACCCGAGAACTATGTTCACAATTAACTTGCAAAGATCATTATATGGATTAAAATAATTCGGACGCATATGGTGTAATCACCTTAGCAAATATTTGTTGAATGAGAGTTATAAAAATGACGATATCTATCCATGTGTTTTCATAAAGAAACAAATAGTGGATTTGTAATTGTGGCGGTTTATGTTGATAATTTAAATTGAATTAGAACTCTTGAAGAAATTATTGATTATTTAAAAAATGAATTTGAGATGGGATTTGGAAAAAACCAAAATTTGTCTCAAATTTCAAATTGAACATTTCGCAGATGGATTATTTGTTTACCAATTTACATATACAAAAAAAGTTTTAAAACGTTTTTATATAGATAATGCACATCCAATAGCATCACCTATGGTTGTCGATCACTTGATGTGAAGAATGATCAATTTCGTCCATTTGAAGATGGAGAAAAGGTTCTTGGTCCTGAAGTATCATATCTTAGTGCAATTGAATTATTAACTTATATTGCGAATTGCACTCGACCTAACGTAGTTTTTTTTGTAAATCTCCTTACAAGATATAGCTTTATACCAACGTGAAAGTTATTGTAATGGTGTTAAACATATTTTTCGTTACCTAAAGATAACTATTGATTTGAGATTATTTTATTCTCAAAAGTTTGGATCTCCTTTAATGTGATATGTAGATGCAAGTTATCTATATGATCCACATAAAACTAAACCACAAACAGGTTATGTGTTTACACGTAGAGGAACGGTTATATCATGGAGATCTATGAAACAATCATTGGCAGCTACATCCTCAAATCATTCCTAAATTATTGCAATCCATGAAACAGACTGAGAATGTGTATGGTTGAGAAACATGACCTATCATATATCCAAACATCATGCGGGTTAACTTCAACAAAGGATAGTCCAACAATTTTGTATGAAAACAATGCAATTTGTATTACACGACTCAGAGGAGTCTATACCAAAGATGATAGGACGAAGCAGCATATTTCTCCAAAATCTTTGATACACATGAGCTTAAAAAAAACGATGACATCGATATCCAACAAATTCGCTCAACTGACAATGTGATCGATTTATTTACAAAAACACTGCCAATATCTACATTCAAGAAATTAGTTTAGGAGATTGGAAGCGTCGACTCAAAGATCTTCAGTAATCAACATCAGGGGAGTAATTGTACTCTTTTTCCTTCGCTTAGGTTTTATCCCACTGGATTTTCCTAACAAGGTTTTAATTAGGCAGTATTTATTTTTAGTACTCTAAAATAATTGTACTTTTTTTTCTTCATTTGATTTTTTCCTCATTGAGATTTTATCAAATAAGGTTTTAATGAGACAGATATTTTGTAATGTGTCATTTAAGAATGAATGTTGTAAAAAGTAAGTTTAATAGGGTTTGGAGGTGAATGACAATTATACTCTTGCAGCTCTAGAAATTATTACTATTGCATCCCTAATTCTGCCCTATAAATACAGGAATTTGGTCCTTAATAAAATACACACAAATCTATTGATTTCTCTTTATTCTCTTCTCTTTTATTCACTTTTATAACATTAGGAAAGTTTCTAAAATTTAAAGACTTGGAGATTGTATCTCTGAAATTGGGGGGATTTTTCTAAATGGCCTATCTCTATTCATTCTTGCCAAAATGTCTATAATACCCTTAATGAAATGGCTTGTCATATTTTGCACAAAATATCCTGATTTATTGGGATAGTTTCAAAATTCTTCTATTTCTCTCATTTCGAATTTTAATATATAGTTTCATCCTTTGATCTAATAAATTAGCATAATCTGTAATATAATTATCATATAATTCTTTAAGATTATCATATTCCTTAGACGATATATCCATAATTTCTAGTTGAGAAAAAAATACTTTTTATTTTTTCTAATAGTCTTTCTAACAGATTATCTAATCCCTTAATTGTATAGCCTGGCATCATATAGATAATTCCTTACAAGCTTTATGATAATAATAACATGGTAGATAAGTTTTTGCAAACATGATAAGTAATAATCCCTATGATTCTTTCAAGATATTAGAAGAATTCTTTCTAAATTTAACAAAGACAATAATTTTACCTTACTTTTGATCTTAAATCTGTATTTTTAGAACCGAGTGACCTTCAGGCTCTGAATCTGCAAACTGCTCCCTTAAACGGCCCTTTGCTTTAATGGGAATTCTGCTATTTCAGCTTCTCGCCCTCACTGTCTCTTTTCTTAGAATTAAGAATAAGGATTTTAAGTAAAGAAAATCCTCTCTTTGTTAAAGTAAAAAAGAAATTATCTTCTTCAATCTATCAAGAATCTATGGGATAGGAAGTTTAGAAACTCATATTTTTCTGATGTCAAAAGATTGAGATTTTATTTCTATAATGATTTATACAAGATTTCTATCGTATACAAGGGGTTTCCAGAAAAATTGGTTTTGAAGAAAGTTTAAGGAAAGAGAATGGTTTCTAACTCGAGATGATCCATTCTCTCCCAAAGACCTCTATTTATACATGACTCAAACTTACTATTATTGGTCTATTACATCATTGCATACATCAGAATTTGAAAAAAAGGCTCACATGCCTCTCTATTGTTTTCCTTCTGGGGTCTACATTTTCACATGCGTTTTTTGCTTTTTCATCAAAGAGGCATCTTTTCCTCTATTATTGCCTCTCCGTCTTTGGCTCCATATGCAGCTGGTTAGATGCTTTGGTAGTGGTAGGTCTCCTTTTATTTTTCTCCATTCATCTTTTATCTTAAAGAATCAATCTTTTAATCTTGTCTGCATGTGGGGCACTCCCTCAATCTGCATGATTCTTGGATTGTTGTAAGACTTCCATTAATTTGATGAGTATCAAATTTCTGGATATATTCTTTCAAAATAGTAGATTTTTCTTTTCCATTATTCGTAAGGAGTGTCCATCCTTCATATTGGCATAAGCATCTGAATTTTTTATCATATAAGTTCTTTGCAACGTTATAAAGAACTTTCATCCCCAAAACTCTTCGGGATTTTATCCATAATTTATTGATTTTAGGCAATGGTTTATTATTTCGGCCAACTTCAATCTGAAAATCTCGGCCAACATATCCAATTGTGATAATATGTTCAGCAGGATAGTATATCCTTCCATCAACCTCGGGACTTATTGAATAAAATTTGATATAAATCGATCTTCCTTGGGCAAATTTTGAAACTTCTGCCCTGAATATATTATCAAATTTTTCAATTTCTTTTAAATCTTTTTCTGGATAGATCAAATCCAGAAATCCATAATCTGCTGCCATTTTGACCATGAAAGGGTCTGCATCTTTGGTAATTATTAATCTGGGATAAACATGATCTCCCGATACAATAAAATATGATTCATTTTCTTCCAATTCATAAACAATTTTGGCAAATGATCTATATTCTTCTTCTTTTGATGATAAAGGGGTATCATCATCTTCATCAGTTTTGATTCTGATAACTCTTGTATGTTCATCGCCATTTTTTATAGTTACCTTCCGGGGACTTGCTATGTCTCGTTTGATATTGCTGGGTCCACTGCTGCATCTTGGCTGTGTACCTATTAGTATTTTTGAGATTGTATCAATTGGTATTTCCTGTTTGGTATTTAATGACTCGAGTTGTGAAGTAATATCAACAATTCTGTCATTCAATTCTTTGGTATATTTGGAATGAGAATTAGAGATTTCCACCAACAATTTGATATTTTGTTGGATAGATTCTGCCATTTGCTCTAATTGCTCAATTCCAATTTTCATATCTTCTGATTCTTCCATGAGAAATTTCATTCATCTGTTGACGCCTATTAATGAATTTTTTATATTATCCATCTCCGAATTCGATATCATTGCTCAAAAAATCTGCAAGATAATTATTTATTCCTTTAATATGAACAATATCAAAATTTTTAGAATGATAAATATGCTTGCCATCTGTGTAACCTTCTATATTGAGGTTCCATAGGTAACTTATTTCTAATAAGTCCTGCAACTTGATAATTATCAGTTTCAACAATAAATTTTTTAGATAAAAGGGATCTACTCCAGCGTTTAAAAATTGGTTAATCGGTAAAGATACATGTACTTGATGCCCCCAAGTAAAGAACTGTTACAAATAATGAAGAAACTAGTAGATTCAGATACTCTACTACCCAATCAATTCTGTTCTACTTAATCCCTCTTTCTCTTTCACAGCCACATATCTTTCCGGCTAAGGAACTAATAATTGCTAACAATTCTTTTTCATGAGTAGTATAATTTATTTCTGCTTGATTAAAAGTTCCACTTGAATATCTACATATTTTATTTAAATCTGTTTTTAATATAGCTGCCCAATATTTATCCGAGGTATCAGTATTAACAATTAAATTATCCTTTTCATCTGGTAATCTTAGTTTTGGTAAATTTTTACATTCTTCTTTTAATACTTTAACAATTTCAGTATGTTCTTTATTCCAACCTTTAGTATTTGTTTTTCTAAATAGAATTTGTATCTTATGTCTCTTTTTTAAGAGATTTTCAATAAATCCTTCAGCATAGTTTAGACATTCTAAAAATTTTTGTATTTGTTCTTTGGATTTTAATTCATCTGGAAAGCTTTCTATCTTTTTAGATATATGAGTTTGTAATTTTGATCCTTTTCTATCTATTGATAATCCCAGAAAATCTATTTCTTGTTTCTCAATTATAGATTTCTTTTTAGAAAGTACGATTCCTTCCTTTTTGCATTCATTTATGAATTGTAATAAATGATTCCTATGTTCTTTTTTTATTATTAGAGCATATTAGTATATCATCTATATAAACAATAAGAAAATCACTAAACTTTTTGAATATATTATCCATTTTCCTTTGAAATATTTGAGGTGCATTTTTTAAACCAAATGGCATAACTAACCATTCATATTTTCCTTGAGGTGTACTAAAAGCTGTATATTGTATACTATCTTCTTCCATTTTTATTTGCCAAAATCCTGACTTACAATCAAATTTGGAATAATATTATTTTCCTTTTGCAAGATTTATCAGGACTTCTTTATTTGGTAAAAAGTAACCATCAAATTTAGTTTATTTATTTAATTCCTTATAGTTTATTACCATTCTAACTTTTCCTCTAATCTGCTCAGAATGTTTCATAACCATAAAAGCTGGACTACTATGAGGTCCATTACTGGGTCTAATTAGCTTTTGTTCTAGTAGTTCTTTTATCTGAATTTTAAATTCTTGCATATCCTATAAGGTATACATCATTGGTCTAACTCTTATTATAACATTTTCTGTTAATTCTATTTTAGCTTTAGGATGATATGGTTTCCAAAATAATAATGGGTTTTCTCCATAAATTTTTTCTAATTGTTCTATGATTTTTCCCATACTTATTTCTATTTCTGATTTTAGGATCTTTTTATATGATAGTTTTTTATTTTTTAGTTCATCTTGTACTATTGGTCATTTTTCCCATTTATCACCACGCTGGACTGGTTGAACTCTGTAGGGTCTAAACTCTCTTGGTATTTTTAATAGATGTAAATAATGTGTTTGTAACATTATCATGTAATTATTTTGTTTATAATATTGAAATTGTTGGATAAAATCATTTCCTAATAATATATCACATTCTAACTTATTATAATTATATACTTTATTTATTATAACTTGTTTACTACCAAGTATTATATTAACTTTTTCAGCACTATCAATTATTTGAGTACTTTCTCCAGTCACTCCTGTTATTTTTATTTTACTATTTTTATTCCATGATTTTATTAAGAAATTTTTAAAAATTGATATATCACTTCCTGTATCAATTAAGGCACAAGTTGTTATGTTTGTTTCTACTATAGTAACTTATATATATATACTGTCAATGGAAAACTTATTTGATTATTCATCCACTTTCTATTTTACATAATGTAGTTTGTCCTTTATGAATTATATATAATCCTTCTCTTTTTATACTATAATCTTCTAATCCATTTAAGAAACTCATTCCTAATAATATATGAGGTTCAATATCCATACTTTCATCCAAATAACATGGTACTAAAAGATCAATCCCACCTATTTTTATTGGTACATTTACCTTTAATTCTGTAATATATAGCTGTCCATCAAAATTCCTGTATTCATATGGTTCTATCTTATAAGTCATTAATCCTTCTTTTCTATTTGCAGCCATATGACATTCACAAGCTCCTGTATCTATCAATATATTTGGTCCTTTTATATACCTTCTTCCGTTAAAATATTTTCCTTCTATTTTCATATTTCCAATATTTCCATGAGGTTTTATTTCTTTTATACCACTAGTTTCTCCTAAATATTCTTTTTTATTAGGTAGTTTAAAACTTTTTGATTTCTTTATCAACCTTCCATTATGAAATGTTATTTTATAATCTTCTTCTTCTCTTAACTCTGTTATTTCAGGCTTATTTAGTTATATTAAATTCATATTCTTCTGGGATAAGATTTATTTGTTTGTTTGATTCTACTATTTTACTAATATCCTTACATTCCTTATGAATTTCTATATAAAGTTTATTAGAATAAATATTCTCATAATTAGAATTAGTAAATGTGTATAATGCCCTATATTCCATAGTCATAATTTGATCTCCTGGTTTCATTATATCATTTCTATGTAATTTGAAATATAATCCTAAAACTTCATTAAAGTTTTTATCTTTCAATGAGACACAATATTTTGGGTAACAAGTAAATATTAACTTTTGATATGCTAAATTTCCTTCTATAGTTCCTAAATGACCATCTTCCAGATTTAAAATTCTTTCATCATGTAAATTTACAGTTAATGGTGAATCTATTCCTTCCCTAAATAAGGATTTAAACATTATTTGTATTCCTACTAAATAAACATATTGAATCTTTTCACTATATTTTTTACTTATTTTTTATAATAATTCTGATACTGTATTTTTTGTTAAAAGGTTTATCTTATGTGTTCGTTGAGTAGTCCTAACATCTATAGTTTTTTCAATCTTATGGTATTCATTTATTGCTATTCTTTCTTTTCTCCATATTCTATCTAGAATTTCCCATTTTCTTATTTTCAAATCTAAGGATAACTTTTGTATTTTCTTAAATTTATTATTATCAAAAGTTACTTTAAATCCATAACCTTCTATTCCCTCATATTCTTGGATTTCTATGTTATTATTTTCTATTTCTTCAATTTCTCTATTCAGATTCTGATCCATAATCTTCTGAATCTGTTTCACTTATAAATATTTCCTGATTATTATAATGTTCAATATCAGATATTTCATTTACTTCATTTTTTATTTCAAAATAATCCTTTTGTAATATTCTCACTTTTTTCTTTGTACAATCATGACTTATATGACCTATATCTCCACAATTCCAACACTTACATTGTTTTTTATCTTTCTTATAATCTTTATTTTTCTGTATATTATTTTTCCTTTTATAATATTTCCTTCCAGGTTTTATGTATTTTTTCTTAAAGTTTCTGTATTTTTTAAAGTTTCTGTTTTTATATTTTCTTTTATTTTTTTTTTCAGAATTATATCCTCATCTTGTAGGTTTTTCCATATCTTCACAAAATATTCTAGTTAATTTTCCTGATTTTTTCAACAATTGTCTTTGTTGACATATATATGCAAGTCTTTCAAACAAGAATTTTATTCTTGATCCTAGTGTTCTAGGTATTCTTATATTTTCTTTAATATATTTTTCAAATTCTATTTTAAAATATATTCCCCATGAATCTGGTAATTTATTATAATACAAATCTTAATATACTTCTTGATTCTCATTACTATAAAATTGGGTATAATAGTATTCCTTATGCAATTAAAAAATCTATTCTCCTTTCAATATTTTCCCATGTATCATCTTTATTATATAAAAAGAATAATATCATTGAGTCTGCCCAAGTTATTAAGGCTTTCTTAGTATCTATTTTGCAATCTAAGTCTAATTTTGTTCCTCCATGGTTAACAGGTTTATCATAATTATTATTTAATTCAAATCTATTACTATATTTATTTCCTTTGGACGGTTGTTTATTTCTTATTTTATCATAAAATTGTATATATGATTTATTATACATCGGAGCATAACTTTCATCTGGATCTATTGATTCTTGTTTAGAGGTTCCTACGGGATTAGGTCATCCTCCAGTATTCATTAAGATTTGGTATTCATTATCTATACTTTCTAAACTTAAATGATCAAAATTATCTATAAGTAGATCTAATTCTTCATTCATCTTCCTTGTCTTGATTTTCTTCAATTTTTTGTTTACCTAACATTTTTTCTCTAGATTCCTCTTCTTCTATTATTTTAGGTGATATATTTTTTCTAAACTCATCATCCATGCTTCCTGTTTCTATTATTATATTTTTCCTTTCAATATGTTTTTTCCCTATTCTGGTTATTTCTTTTTCTATAAATTTTTTTATCTATTTTTTTCTTCATTTTCTTTTAATTTTCTGACTTCAAGTTTCAATATATTTATATCATTTCTTACTTCTTTTATTTCATTCTTTATTTCTGGTACATCATTTATTAATGTTCTTATTAAATGTTTTAATTCTTCCATATGTTCACTGATTGACATTTTATCGATTTTTTTATTGACAATAATAAAATGCTATACACTCAGCATTGTTACACTCTTTTATCATTTTATCATATTTTTGTTTTATAACTTCAAAATTTGTTAGCTCTTTTAATTTTTCATAATACCTTGCCTTTTCTTTATACCTTTCTTGTTTTAATTTTAATATTTATTTTTTCTTGAGTTTTAGTTATATCTCCAGGTATTAATAATTCATCTAAAATTTTATTATTTATTAATCTTATTCTTCTTAACTTTCTTTCTAAAATATTTTTAGTTTCTTCCATTATATTTTTATGTTGATTCAAATATTTCTCTATGGTATAATTCATTTTCAAATACTTCGATAATTATTTCATATGTACGTTTATCTTTTATAAATCCTACAATTAATTTATGTAATATTTGTTTATTTATTTCTCTAGGTAAATTCCTAGTTACATATAATGTTATTATTTTTAATTTATTAGGGATAGGGTTGAAAAATATATAACATCATTTTTCTTCAATACATTGATAATAATTATTTATTTTTATGATTTCCATAATATTTTTTTTTTCAAATTACTATGAAATCTATTTCCCTTTGGATTCTTCCTAATATATATATATGCTTATATTCTTCAAATAATATCTTTTTAATTATTTTTTCTTTTAGTTCTAAAGGTAAATTTTTAATTACTCTAAAAATTTCTAATACTTTTTTTATATCTTTCCTATATGTTCCAACTATATTATCTTCTTCTATATAGCCTTCTATATTAGAACTATATTTTACCTGATACCTTAGTCTATTATTATAAGTTTCAATAATTTCTAAAATCATAAATTTTATTTATTTTTAATATCTTTTAGGTAATTTATTTTTATATACTTTCTCATGATCTTTATGGCTCTGATACCAACGAGATGGGTGCTACTATGAGCGAACAAAAATCTAAAAATCTAATATTCTAAAAATTCTTTTATTTTTGTTTTAGTTAATTTATTTGTTATTAAGCGTATATAAAATCTTAATGTAAAGTTAAAAACTAATTTTTATATGTTTGTGGTAATTTATTTTTTATTGGTCTTCTTATAAATTTTTAAGTAATTCTCCAAAGTCGAGTAATGTTTGAGAATTTATAATATCAATATCTGTTATCATGTCTATGTCTGTTCTAAAAGGTATATCGTATTTTGAGATATTTTTCTTCCTTTTTTCTAATTTATCAATGATATCTTGTATATCTTTTATGATTATTGATCTTACAATTCTTTTAACAAAATTTTCTAATAAGTTTTCTTTGAAATATTTTAATATTTCTTGTGATGTATATAATTGTTCTTGATATCCTATCTTATCAATTTCTTTTTCCAACTTAATTTCTTTTTTATTTTTAACAACCTTTTTTATATTATATGGTCCTCTCTTATATTTGGATTTTTCCATTTTATAATTATTCATTAATAATTTTTTCAAATTTTTAGAAAAATTAGTTGTTAATTTTTTAAGGACTTAAATAGAAGATTTTTATTTTGAAGTAGGTTATTTTTAATATTTGTTTAATGGTATTTTAGGTAGTTTTAAATGTTTGAAAAAGTCAAAGGTCATTTTAAAAAATGGCCTCTCTTATTTGGGTCAATTTCATGTATTTCCCTTGAAATTGTCATCAACCTATGGAGAACTTTGTCATAGAATTTTAAATAAAATAAACAACCATCAATACTTCTAATTTCCTCTAACTTTGCAAGGTTGAGAATAAATCACAAACAGTGCGAACAATGTCCCCATCGATAATTCTAATTTCCTCTAATTTTTTATCATTCAAAAATTATCAATAATGAACCTAATTTTCTCAGCCAGTCCACGCCATTGGAAGTGCTAAACTTTCCCACTGTCATGAAAAATTCACAACCGTAGATCAAACTCAGAAATCCAATCTTAACTGTAGAATTTAGGTCATTCCGTATATACATTTTTCATTTCTTCGCTAAGGTTTTACCATCACTCCGCCTTCACCCCTCAAACCCTAAAATTTCCAGAAATATAAGTTGCTTGTGTAGTTTGATCAATGGCGCCTAAGGTTTCCAAGGCCGAAAAGAAAATCGCTTACGACTCGAAGCTATGCCAGCTGCTGGACGATTACACGCAGGTTCTGGTGGCGGCCGCCGACAATGTCGGATCGAACCAGCTGCAGAACATTCGAAGGGGTCTGAGGGGTGATTCTGTTGTTCTAATGGGAAAAAACACCATGATGAAGAGGAGCATTAGGATTCACTCCGAGAAGACTGGCAACCAGGCCATTCTTAATCTAATTCCTCTCCTTGTTGTAAGTGATGACAAAGTTTTTTCATTGTTTTCATTTTTATTCTATTTTTATGGGTATTTTTAGTGTAATAAACGATTAAGAGTTTTATCTGTATTTACTGTGTATTTTTCGGGAAATTTAATATTGTGAGGAACAAATCAGTTTAATTTGGAAAGATTGATTGATTTATGTTTAGTGACGTGTTTGTTCTTGGTATGTTAGAAGTGAGATTTTAAGTTTGATATGTTCATTGTATTTTGCTAGGGAAATGTTGGACTGATCTTTACTAAGGGTGATCTGAAGGAAGTCAGCGAGGAGGTTGGCAAGTACAAGGTAAACTGCTTTTATATATTGTTGATTCCTATCTAATGGTTTCTTCTTCATTACTGGTCTGCTGTTGAAAGGCAACTGCTTTTCTTTTAAAATCTATTGTCTCCTTTTCATAATTGATTTTTATTGCCTTAATTTAGCATTGTTTACTAATTTCTTAACTACATAATGATAATAAACATTCATAAAGTTTCTGCTTTGGACACTGGATCAAATGCTATTATTATCTGATAGTGTGTGTTTGATAAATTGACTTGTATGTGTTATTGCTTAGTTACTATTGAAAATGAACTCAAAGTTTTCACCTTAGAGTTATATTTTATTTTTTTAATCCAAGTTCAAATTCTGAATGGTCATTTTAACTGAGCCAATTTCTAGGCTTGTTTGTATTTAGTAAGGTAAAATGATTTAAAGAAGGTATAGGATACAGTTTGACTTCACAGCTCTTTTACCATAGGTCATTGATGTTCAAACCCTGCATTAGAAAGGGAAATTAGCTAAGCCCCCAGTTTGGTTTTTAAAAAAAGTCAGATTTTTAGTAGATTTTTATAAAAGTTGATGAAATGTGTGCTTGAAAAGTTGATAAAATTTGTGGGTTCCATGAAATATATGGTTGAAAAATGAGTTTGGGAAAAAATGAATTTTAAGAAATGAAGGCTAAACAGGGGCTAACTCTAAGAATTCTTGTTTGTAATTTCTGGGATTGTCTTCTCTTCTGCTTTCGACTACCAAGCACATTAAGATTACATTCTATTGTCTTCTCTCATTTTGCTTATTATCTGAAATTCAAATGGAGTGAAGGTGTTGCTGAGAATTTTAGATTCATCTTTTTGGTATAACTGTTTGTAGATAAGATTCCTTTTCTTTTCTTTTCTTTTTTAATCTGTTCTGACTTGTTTCTCAGTCTCAATGCAATGGAAGCAGTGTCTATTGCTCTTATTTTGATTCTAACTTGTTGTTTGCTACTAATGGAGAGTAGAATTCTATTTCTCTTTAGCATCTTTCTTGTTTCTGCATTAATATTATTGGGGACATGTATGATATAGCATATGTGTGCATGATATTAGTCTGTCCTAATTTAGTTGAGATGAGGATTTTGCTTTTATAGATGGAGAATGTCAATACATTCTCTGATATTATTACTCTCAAAAACTTATTTTAAAATTGTATAATATCAAGTGCGATCATGCTGAAGGCTGCATGTCTAAATCTTTGGCATTTAAAAACATGTCTTCCAAGTTTAGTCTGCATTGTTGGTGCTAAAACTGATCTAAAATAAAACCTCTTTTTACAGGTTGGAGCTCCTGCTCGTGTTGGTCTGGTCGCTCCAGTTGATGTTGTTGTGCCGCCTGGCAACACAGGACTTGATCCATCGCAGACTTCTTTCTTCCAGGTATCCATATTACATTCTAATTGTGTTTAAATTTCTCTTTTTCTAGCATAATTGTTTCTAACCTGATCTCCTTTCAGGTTCTCAATATTCCAACAAAGATTAACAAGGGTACTGTAGAAATCATCACCCCTGTGGAGCTTATCAAGAAGGGTGACAAAGTGGGTTCTTCTGAAGCTGCTCTGCTTGCAAAACTTGGAATCAGGCCCTTCTCTTACGGTCTTGTTGTCATCTCAGCTTATGACAATGGATCTGTTTTCAGCCCTGAGGTGCTTGATTTGACAGAAGATGACCTCATTGAGAAATTTGCCTTGGGAGTTTCCATGGTCACTTCCTTGTCACTGGCCATCTCATACCCAACACTTGCAGCTGCACCACATATGTTCATCAATGCATACAAGAATGTTTTGGCAGTTGCAGTTGAGACCGATTATTCCTTCCCACTGGCAGATAAAGTGAAGGAATACCTTGAGGTATCTTCTGACTATGTTAATTTTCATGCTTTTTAGACCCTCTGCAGCTTACTGTCGTGTTACTCTTATCACTGTCTTTTTGTTAATCAGGATCCCACAAAGTTTGCAGTTACTGCTGCTCCAGTTGCAGCTGCCGATTCAGGTGCTGCACCTGCTGCTGCCAAGGAAGAGGAGAAGGAGGATGAACCGGCTGAGGAATCCGATGATGACATGGGCTTGGGTCTCTTTGACTAGGTTAAATGTCAATTATTTTCGCAGCATCTTGATTATGAATTTTTGTAGTTTGAGTCGATACATTATTTCCTGCTGTTCTTTTTGGTCCAGCTGATGTTTATTTGAGTTTGTATCTGAGATTTTAAGTGTAGCCAACGAGTCCCGGTTTGATTCAGTTTAATTCTGTTGGAGCTTGATGTCTAAATTGCTCTTTCTGTTTACGACTTGATCTAATTTGAGGCTGATGAGATACTTTGAAGAATTAAATTGGATAATTTAGGATAGAATATCATTACATTCTGTTCATACGTTATATCCCACAAAGCTCTCTTATTTTACAAACTTGTTGACTTTGTTTTAAAAAGAAAAAGAAAATATTAAATCTCCAACGAATAGTTTTGCGGCATGTGGATAAGCATTAGCACACGACAGGAGATAAAGTAGTCCATAGTCGACCAAAAAAAAAATAATAATAAGTTTAATTGCAAGGAAACCTACCCAATTCTGTATGGCATAATAACTGATAGCACATGTTAAGGCGTATCCCTTGTGCTCGGAATAGTGGCAATTGGTATTGACAAGTTAGTTCATTGATTTTTTCTTTAATTTCGTGTAGTACTGCTGCACAAATAGCAATTTTGGACCATAATAATGCATGCTTAACCTATGTCAAATCATTTTAGAGATGATATTTAAAAAAATTCATGAGATTTATCACAATATCAAAAGAATTAAGTTAAAGTGATCAAATTGATTGACATAACAATTGATTAATCCTCATATTTTGCATGTGGGTCCCACATAAATTGAATAATGCTGACCCTTCATGTCTGTGTTCAATCATCCTCTATGTCAACACCTATATTAATGTAGCAAAACCCATATCAAACTACCCTTCACTTTTAGGTTATCTATCTAATCTAAAATGAGTTGCTATACCTAATATGATCTTATGAAGGAAATATAAAATTTTCTACCACTAGAACGACTTTGTCAGAAATTGTAAAATAGCAAAATTATCATATACAACAATATATTCACGCGCAAGTAACAAAAATTACGAGAGGAAAGAAAATTATGATTGACATAAATTGGGTATTAAAAATTGAACTTTGATTCAGTCCATTGCCTATTAGTTTATGAAAAAACATCAATGTTAATTTTTTTCCTTCTACATAGTACATTAAGGTATTACCCAAGTAGCTTGTCTTGTTCAAGGAGAAAAAAATGAAACTGGAATATGTAGCGTAGATTGCCAAGAAAACTTTGTAACGAAGTTGTTACTGTTTCAATCCCTTAATAAATTAATGAATTCGTCCTACCCAGATTATGAGCTTGTTAGCAAGAGCGTTATAAGAAGAAAACCGAATTCAAATCAATGGTGAGGCAATTTTTTTTTAAAAATCCACAAAGAAAAATAATATATTACAATGTTGAGCTTCAAAATTTTAAGTTAATTCTTCTAGTTCCCTTCAAACACCGTCGTAAAGTATTGAACCTTCATCAACGGTGGTGACCCCA